>NW_026867567.1:27500-145534 GCF_020745735.1 Hemiscyllium ocellatum
TATCATTTTGGGATAAAATAAGGTATGCTATGTTTTGAATGATAACAGATTGGTAAGTTGGAGAGGTGGGGAGGCTTTGTACGCTAATTATTGAAGACAAGGATTGCAGATGAAAAGACAGATGCATTTTGGCTTTCATAGCGAGAGGGTTCGAGTGCACGAGCAGAGACGTGCTACTGTGGTACAGGATGAGACAAAACCTGAAGACTGATGTGTGTAGATTCGGTGTCACTATCTGAGAAAGGAAGTTCTGATGGTATCGGGATTATGACAAACATTTACCAAACCGATTCCTGGATGGCACGACTGCTGTGTGACGAGAAATTGGATCAGTTAGGACTGAGTTAAGCAGAAATGTCTTCCCCCACGAAATGGGAATCATGTGGAATCCTGTGCAGTTGTAAACGGCAGTGATCAAAACATTACACCGAATGTTTGAGGAGGAGTTAGAGAAAGTTCTCACTGGGCGAAAACGTATATGGAAGAATGCAGGAACACTGCACTGAATTAGTTGATTGGCCATGATGGAATCGAATGGGGTGTATACACGAAGGATGGATTAGCTTTCTTCTACTCACGAGTTCTGTTTCTGGATTTAAATTATACTGGCTCAATCTCAGGTGTTATGGCCACGCTTCAACCCCGTCCTTCTTGTGAAGGGGAATCAGGGACGGGATCAGATTAACACAGTACCCCAGTATCTGTTCACTATATCTTAACAGTCTCACAGCCAGCTTGTTTCTTAGTCAGCTGGCAGTCATGTTTATGCTAGAGATCGTGGGACACTTGTCATTAATGGCGCCCTGTGTGCGTCCCAGTATCGTAGTTTAATGGGCCTTGTAGCATTTTCTGCATCCGAGATAGAGGTTGGAGACCTCTTGCTGCTCCCGCCTCCAAAGCCCACCATGACACACTCCCCTGCTCTTTTCACCCTCAAAGAGGTTCACTGAAAGACAGGAAGGGAGATTTCACTGAAACATACCTTGCAGGTGAAGTGGTTAAGAAACATGGAGTTTGGCATAAGGTACAACAGAAAATGACAGGCATTTCTCAGTCCTATCCTCCATTAAAACGGCGGCTCAATCTCATGAAATGAATCAGAAGCAGAATAGGAACAAGCCGAAAGTCAGGATGAGGATCGTTAAGCTTTGTCTGTTACTCGCTCCCCTCAAGCAAAGCTATAGGTAAACAGTAGGCGCTGAAAAAGAGCCATAAGAGCAGAAATAATTCATTTGGGCCATAAAGTCTGATCCAACCAGGCATGCGACATCCCATGAGGCAATAAAAAGGAAACTGAAACTCGAATCGCTTCTGAACACAGACCAGAAGATGCAGGAGTAGAAGTAGGCAATTTAGTTCATTTCGTCTGCTCCGCTGTTTAATGGTGATCTGATCATACTCAACTCCACGTTTCTAATTTCTGACCATAACCATTGATTACTAATCGACTACAAATCTGTCTGTGTCAGCCTTGAATGTACTGAACAATCAAATCTCGCACACAGTCGAAAGCTGGCAAATTGAATTCAATATTGGCTTGTAGGTACAAAGCAGATAGTAATAGTGGAAGGATGTTTGTCAGACTGGAAACCTGTGACTAGTAGTGTGCCTCGGGAAATGGTGCTGGGCTCATCGCTGTTTGTTATCTATGATTTACATGAACATGTCCAAGACATGATTAGTACGTTTACAAACGACATTAAAATATAACAGTTGTGGATAGTTTGGAAAAGTATCAGAATTTTTTTAGTCATGGAGACAAAGCGATGCATACACTTCGGTTCAACTCAGATATGCTGATCAGATGTCCAAACCGAATCTAGTCCCATTTTCCCAAACCTGACCCCCATCTCTCTAATCCCTTCTTATGCATCATCCGTCTGACTCCGATGCTCCAAGGAATGTATTCGTAGCAGAACCTTGAGCAGCTGGGGAAATGGGCTGAGAAATAACGAATGGGGTTTAATAGGTGTGATGTTTTGCATGCTGGAAAGTCAAATCAAGGAAGGAGTTCCATGTTAAATGTCTCAAGAAATGTATTGCAAAAGAAGGATGTAGCATTCAGGTGCATGGTTCTCTGAACGTAGAGTGACAGGTAGGCAGAGCACTGAAGAGATCTTAGAAAGGGCTATAAGACCATGAGAACTGAAAATGTGTTGCTGGTTAAAGCGCAGCAGGTCAGCCAGCATCCAAGGAGCAGGAAATTCGACGTTTCGGGCACAACCCCTTCATCAGGAATCCTATAAGACCATGAGAGCCCTGTCCCACAATTGTGAATCGAGAACTGGAGGACATCAGTTTAAGGAGGGAAGAGAAAGGCTACAATGAACCCTGAAGTACCATATCTTGAAAAGAATTTGTTAAATTACATGAACAGGACATGGACCAAGTGCAGGGAAATGCGGTCAGCATGGATGGATGATTAGATCAGCAAGGACCTGATTGGATTGAAGGGGCGGTCTCTGTACTATAGGACTCTATGACTCAATGAAAGCCACCTGCAATAATGTGTTCCACATTTCGCTACACTCTGAAAGAGGATAATCCTCCTTATCTTTGTCCTAAGTGGGCAAACTCTTGCTCTGAGATGATGCCTCTGGACAAAGACTCTTCCACAAGGGGAAACAACTTCACCTCATCTGTTATTTCACTTTCTATAAGAAACTTGAATGTTTCATGAAGGTCTGATCGCATTGTACAAAACTTCAATGAATAAAAACATAACCCTATTCAAACTTTCCTCATAAGACAGCCTCCTTTACCCGGGACCAGCACTGGTAAACCTTCTCTGAACAACCTCGAATGCCAGTGTACCTTTCCTGCGAAAGAGAAGCCCCAAAATTGTTCAGAGCATTCCAAATGAGGTCTGATCAGTGCCTTGCACAATTTTATCAAAAATCACTTTACTTTTATACTCCATTCCCCTTGAAACAAAGGGCCACATTCATCCAGAAGACCAGGGTGGTGTAGACAAGACGAGACTGCATTTCCTATGTGTAAACAATTTTTGTGCATGCACTGGAGATGCTCACACACACGTTTTGGGTCCAACTCAAATACTTATCTCAAGGACGAACTTTCATTCTAGTGCTGTTGAGGTTCTGTTCGCCGAGCTGGGAATTTGTGTTGCAGACGTTTCGTCCCCTGCCTAGGTAACATCCTCAGTGCTTGGGAGCCTCCTGTGAAGCGGCTCTGTGTTGTTTCCTCTTGCATTTATAGTGGTTTGCCTCTGCCGCTTCCGGTTGTCAGTTCCAGCTGTCCACTGCAGTGGCCGGTATATTGGGTCCAGATCAATGTGTTTGTTGATAGAATCTGTGGATGAATGCCATGCCTCTAGGAATTCGCTGGCTGTTCTCTGCTTGGCTTTTCCGATAGTAGTAGTGTTGTCCCAGTCGAACTCATGTTGCTTGTCATCTGCGTGTGAGGCTACTAACGATAGCTGGTCGTGGCTAGTTGGTGTTCATGGATGGGGATCGTTAGCTGTCTTCCTGTTTGTCCTATGCAGTGTTTTGTGCAGTCCTTGCATGGGATTTTGTACACTACGTTGGTTTTGCTCATGCTGGGTATCGGGTCCTTTGTCCTGGTGAGTTGTTTTCTGAGAGTGGCTGTTGGTATGTGTGCTGTTATTCCAGTTTTTCGTTTGTGGATGATCAGCTTCCAATCAACTATTCTTAAGACTATATCTACCACAAAAAGTTTCCTTCTCTACAACATGTTTTCACACGTGTTTGCATTGTTCAAATTCCAAGTGAGTTCACATGACTCTACTCTCCAATCTTATTCAAATTAACCAACCATTCAAATGTTCAATCACACCATCACACGTCCACGTCTCAGATCTTAACACGTCCGTGTTATTGCTGGTATTCCTGCTGTTCACTTTTCCTCTCTGCACCCGTCTTCACTCCCTCACAATTTCGAAAGCTCCTGTTCCGGCACTGTCCATTTCCTCGTTCATCTTCTCCCACAAATCATACAGCACCTTGTCTTGGAAATATATCAACCGTTTCGCCCAAGTTGCATGGTCAAAATTTTAGAAATCCCACCTGAACAGCATTATGTGTAAGCTATAGCTCATGGACTCCACTGGCTCAAGAAGGCAGCTCACTCTTCAGTTTCCAAAGGGGATAGCTAAAGACAGACAGGAAATGCTGGGCTTATCAGCACCTCGTTATAACGTACGATGGGATAGAACAAGATCGCTTCAATTTACCAAATCCCTAATCGGGTCACGAAGTCCGACTCCTATCTGAGTGACTTTGGCTTTTACGACGAGTGGAAATGGAAGGTTATAAAGGCCATCAAACGAGTCCTCACGCATTCTTTTCTGGGTTTTATTCCCATTGCGACAACATTTATGAAGAACGGATCACCCTTTCTCACATAGTGGGATGAAGGTGGGGGGGGGGGGGCGAGTAAAGACGATCATACTAAACTACTGAAACGATTAATAATTGAAGAGTATTCTCTCCTCACTTCATGTGGACATCACTGACGAGGTGACACACAAGCGTCTCTTTGTCTGGATTACTTAGGGGTATACTGACCAATCAAATCTACACTGAAATGATCGATAGAAAACAGCGTGAAAGTTATGCCAGCAACAGGGCTAGCAGTATCACGAACGTTTCTGAGGCATTGGGAAGCATGGCTTGTTTTCAGCAACCGAATACATAAAAACAGATAGGACCAGATGGTTAAATACCAAACGCCCTCCCAAAAAAGCACCATCAACGAAACACCCCTTGAGCCATCTCCCCTTTCTGCAGCCTCAAAACGGACACAACAATGAAAAAGCCTGATGAGCGCCATCTCCCGCCGTTATGAAATAACCACAATGAAACGCCTGCCTTGTGCCATCTCCTGCCACACTGAAATACACACCCGTTGCAACACATTCCCATTACACTATCTCCCGAAACTCGAAAACACTCACTGATGAAGTATGCCCCTTTGCGCCATTTCACATGCCCAGCCATTATCTTTGACAGAACACGCCCTAACGTGACATCTCACAGTTCCTCAAAACACACCCATTGAGACTTCACAAGTCCCTTACACGACCTACTCCTGTCCCAAAACACAACCCCTGGATGAAACACCACACTTTCACCATTTCTTCCGTCCCACCACCTGGAAACAAACTCCAGAATGAAACAGAACCCCCTTTCACCACCTCCCACTGGCCCAAACACAACCCCAATGAAGCATCTGCGTGAACCCGTCCCACTACCCTAAAACATCTCCTGACAAAGCACCCTACTTTGTGGAATCGCCCGCCACCATGAAATACCCAACTTGACAAATAACTCCCCACTTGCTCCATCTTGAGCTGGCCTGTATCAATCACGATGATGCACAACTCCTTCCATGTCTCATCTGCAGCCCAGGCGTGCTGCACACACCAAAAATGCACACTAAAAATCCTTGCTCCATCTCCTACCTCTCTAAAGCATCAAACTGATGAAAGTCACTGCTTTATGCAATCACCTCTGACTCGCCACCCTGAAACCACTCCCTGCCAAAACACTCCATTCCTAAGTAATCATCTGCCGAGCCAAAAAACCCTCTGATGAAACACGCCCCCTTTACAACATCTCATGCCACCCGAATGGAACTGTCCTGGTGAAACACTCCCCTTGCACCATCTTCCACCAGCCCAAAATAACACACCAGCGAAATTCCATGTTCTGTTACTCCAAAAGAAAACACACAGATGGAACACCTAACACTTGTGCCATCTCTCTGCACGGAAACAACCCCCTTTGTTTCATATATCGCCAACCGAAAATATCCTAATGATGAAACACCCCACCTTGTGACAACTCCTCATCATCCAGCTGCCCCACTGATTAAACAACTCCCTTTATGGTATCTACCACGCTCTGTCGCCTACTCTACTCCCCTTGCACTCTCGTCTACCTCGCCAAAACATCTCCTCAACAAAACACTTCCCCGTTGTGCCATCATCCCATTCTGTGTTCTGAAACAGACACCACCGACAAAACATATCCCCTGATGAACAATTTCGCACGCTGTGTGTCCCTAAAGTACCAGTCTCAGATATAACACTAAGCCCTTGGACCAACTTCCCATGTACACAATATTCACACCAACGATACCCACCCTCTTGTGCTCTAATCCACCATCGCAAAATACTCCTCCCATGAAGCACTACCGCATTCCACCACTTCCCCTGTGAACCACACATCCGACCAAACACAGCCCTCTTTCACCATCAATCACAGCCCCAAAACATTCCTCCAACAAAATAGCATCTCTTGCGCAATCACCCACACTCTCTCATGCAATTGGGTGAAACATCAACAATGACCTGCCATCCCCGATGAAAAATGTCTTCTTGCTCCATCAACCCTCTCACACAGCCCCGTCGATAAAACAAACACCTTGCCCCATCTATCACTGCACTTATACATCCCCTAATGAAACACAACCTCCTTGTACCATCACCCGCATCCTGAAACATGCCCCTCGAAGAAACACACCCACACCTTTCGCCATCTCCTGCTTTACCAAACCACAACTCTGGCTGAACACCAACACCATGCACCATCTCCCGCTGCACCAAAACAAACCCCCAAAGAAATATCCCTCTTGCGCTGTTGTCACCACTCCATTGCCCCAAAACACGCCACAACAAAACAGCCTCTTGTGCCATTTTCCCCTGTCCACCACGTTCAAACACATACTCGCAAACCACATCCTCCTTGCTCCATCTAACCTAACCCACCGCCACCTCAACGAAATGCCCCAGTTGCACCTTCTCGCAATGTCCTTCAAACAGCATTGTAGCACTTCAGCGCAGTACACTGCCCCAGAGAAAAGCTCACCCCTTGCGCCGTTCGCTGCTGCCCTGATACACAACTACCCAGATGAAACACAGTCCCTTGCGCGATCTCCCATGCTCCTCTGTTCCAAAACACCTGCCAGACGACCCACAAGCCACTTGCATCACCACCCCAGCCCACTGCCCTCCTGGACCAGGAAACACCCATGCCATCTGCCCCCACCATACTGTCCTGACAGGGAAGAAATACATCCCACTTGCTCCATTCCCCTCCGCCTAACACACACAGACCAACAAAAAAGCCACAGATTACACCATCTGATTACCAAAACACTTCCTGTTGAAACAGCCCTCCCCTTGTTTTAAACCCAGCTGCACTGAAGCACTCCCCCCGATCAAACACGAAAACCTTGCTATATATCCACTGTTCAACCAACACCCAGAAGAAATATACCTCTCACCATCACCAAAAACACACCCCGACAAGTAACCTCACTTAATTACAACCTTTGGCCACCAAAAAAGAACCAACCAAAAAAGTACAGCACCATATTCCGCCTACCTGACACGAGCCCATGAAAATACCATACCAACGTTTGGCATCTCCCGCAGCCCTGAAACACACCACATGACAAAACACTGACAGCTTGTGCCATCTCTGCCACACTGAAACATCCCAACGACAGAACGCGCACAACTGGCGCGATCTGAAAAAGCCCTAAACCTACACACAAGGAAGCATTCTCGAGCTTTGAGCGTTCGTCTACTGCAAAGTTTGGGAGAAGAATCATACCCGAACAAAAAAGCACACCCTTACACCATCTTCCACTGACCTGAAACGGCTGCATCGAAGCACACCCTGATAAAGCACACTTATCTTCTCCACCCCGCTGCCCTTATAAAACCCTATACAAATCAACAACTGTTGGGCCATTTGCCTCATGTTGCCATCCCAAAACAGATCCCCGGATAAAACACCACAATATCTTGACATCTCCGTTGTCCTGCCACACAACGGAAGAAGCTCCCAGCCATATCTGCTACAGTCCTGAAACAGCCCCCAACAAAATATACCCCTTTGCGCCATCTCCCCCTTCCCAGAACACCTCTTCATCGAAATACAACCATTTGTGCCGTCAACACAGCCACACCTCCCCCGTCAATGAAACAACCACTTTGCGGCATCTCCCCATGACTGGCTGCTCATGCAACAAAGCACTCTTACCTATGCCCCATCACATGCCATCTCCAAAACACTACCCCAACGAAACACATATCCCTTGTGCCATTGACTGCAGACTGGAAACACCGTAATCAAACACCCCACCAGCTTGTGCCACATTTACTGCCCAGAATCAAACCCTCAATGAAGCACCTATCAATTGTGCCATCATGACCACTCCGTGCCACAAAAATGTTTCTTTGACAAAGCACTCCCTTCTTGCACTATCCACTCCACTACACCACCTTCGATGATACAGCACATGTCTGGCCACGCTGGATATTCCATAATGAAAACCAACAAGTTGCACTATTTGCATTGCCCCGCCACATCGGAACAGATCCTGGATGAAATACCTCACCTTACGCTGTCACCCACTGTCCCAAAACAACATCTGACAAAAGAACCAACTAGGACTATTTCCCCGGTTCCCGAAAAAAATCCTAACCAAAGCTCCCTTGCCTACAGTCTCTGCCCACCCGCTCCGAAACACCACTCCCCTGGTTCTATGTCACGTGTCCTGCTTTCAAGAAACACGCCACCAATGAAACATCCCTCCTTGCGCCATCTCCCACCGACCCACCACCCAGAAAAAGTCCGAAAGGAAACGCACTGTCTCTTGCCACATCTACTGTTGCCTCGAATGAAACATACTCACCATTACTACATCTTTTATCACCCCAAAACAGGCCCCATGTTGAAACACTTCCTGTTACGCCATCTCATGCCAATCCAAAACGCACTCACAAATGAAACAAACTTGTGGTATCTCCCCCAAGCACCACCTCGATCAACCACACGCCCTTGGACGAAACATACACTGCGCCGTCTCCTGAAGCCCTGGAACACTCTCTCACTGAAACCGCCTCAGCGAGCGATTTCTCCATTGCACTGCCATCCTCCCGATGATCCCACCTCTCCTGCGCCATCTTTTGTCATCCTGTGAACTCCCTACGATGAAACACACACCTTTACGCTAATACTTGCCGCCCCGAATCACGTCCTTCAAAACATCACACCCCCTTTTCCTTTTTTCCGCCGCCCAAAATCTCTCACAATAAAACTCCTCACACGCTCTATCCTGCTAGCCAGAAACACCCAGCACAATGAAACACAATCGTTTTGCATTTTCTCCCCAGCCCTGCCGCCCCAATACCCCCTTTTCCACGAATGTACCCTCCCACCGCCCTGAGATAATCCCCTCCAATATAACACTGATCTCTTTGTACTACTTCCCGCCGTCCTGATTCACGCCCCTCTACGAAACACATCCCTGTGTAAAATTTCACCTGCCCCACTGTCCAGAAGCACCTCCCAAATTAAATGTAGCCCCCTTGTGACATCTGTTGCCGTCCTGCTGCCCCAAAACAGCACATCAATGAAACAGACGCCTCTTTAGCATTTCCTGTTTTCGCAAATTAAAACCCAATAAATAGACACCACTCGACACCCCATCACCTCCAACAACAGTCCTGAAACAATCCAACGGTGAAACACCCAGTTTGCTCCATCTCCCACTGCTCCATCGTCCCCATCCAAAATGAAGTACCCCTTGCTTGCGCAATCTCACGCTGCCCTGAAAGACAACACTGACAAAACACCCCCTGTGCTATCTCTCATCACCATCACACCCTCTAATGAAACAGTCACCCGCGCCATCTGTTTCCTCTGCTTTTCCTCGTCTTTCAAACTTCTTGATTTTGTATGCACTTCCCTTTTTGAAGGATAAAGGTGAACATTTTGGTGACACCGTCATCGAATTTGCACTGTCAGAACAGACGTGACAGAGACTGACGGAATGATAGAGAGAAAGAGAGTCTTTACATCAAGAAAATTGTGGGAGTCAATGGGTGTAAAGTGTACGTTGGCAAATCAATCCCATGAAATGGAAACAGAGATGACGAGGAAGGTAAAGGGGGACTGAAAGATGTTCTTGGTGAATGTGAGAGCAGGATGGAGCATACATTTGTCCTAAAGAAAGTGAGAAGTATTAAAAGAACTCTTTCAATTTGATGGCAAGCTCAGCCAGAGCAGGAGGGTGGTTTTGGCTGGGGTTATTTCAGACCAATTTTCCCCCCAAAAAACTGCAGAGACCTGATACCATCTGATGAGGAATGTATGAGTAAAGTGATGCATGTGTAAATCAAACGCGGCTGGAAATTGGGGAAAGCGACGTTCAAAGACAGAGGAGCATGGAATGTAATTCGGAACAGACTTGAAACGGAAGAAAACGTCTAGAAGAATTGAGAAAGAGATGAGTTCTCTCGGGCAGGAACTGTCAGAAATAACAGGTCTCCCCGACTGTCATCTTTGTGGATTTTGGGGAGGAGGTAAATATGTTGAAGACGGGCACCAGGTGAAGTAAGGTTCATAAAAATTGTAAACAGAATGGCTTGAAGATCCGTGGTGATGTCAAGGTGCATGAGGAGATAGGAGGAAATATCTGATTTCAAGGTCCATATGCCAGACAACAAAGCACCACCGGAGGTGGCTGGCTTCGTTACAAAGTTAAGGCTTAATGGAGAACACTGAACGCAGTTCGTTCATAGTGAAACAAGTAGCAATGGGTCAGGGAGGTAAGAGGAACTGAGTTGAGAAATGTCATGCTGACAGTTCTGAATGAATGCATCGAGTCCAGTAAAAGGCCCGAACGAGGGTTCCAGGTGGAAGAGAAACGTTGGAAGTTGGTGAACAGGGAGTGGTTCTTTTCAAAAGAAAAAGGCATTGAGTTCAAAGAGTTCATGAGAGTTACTGGCCATTTCAATTCAGCCAACTACTCGCTTTCCGACATGACGTTCTTGGTCTCATCCTTTGCCGAACTGAAACACAGCAGAAGTTGAACAAACAACACCTCATGTCCTGCCTGGAAGCCTACAACTGTGAGGATTAAACATTGAAACCAAAGAGAAAATGGTGGAAAAACTCAGCAGGTCTGGCAGTATCTGTAAGGAGAGAAAAGATGTGCTGTTTCGCGTCGAACTGACCCTTTGTCAAAGCTCTTAAACCAAAGAGAAAATGCTGGAAAATCTCAGCAGGTCTGGCTGCATCTATAAGGAGAGCTGACGTTTCGAATCTAACTAACCGTTTGTCAAAGCCCTTCTTTAGCAAGGGGTCAGTTAGACTCGAAGCAACAGCTCTTTCTCTCCTTACAGATGCTGCCAGACCTGTTGAGATTTTTCAGCATATTCTCTTTTGGATTAAACATTGTGTTGCCCAATTTCGAATCATCTCATTCCCTAACCTTTGATTCCCTTCCCATTCTTTATACTGCTCCCCTACAACCAACGGGTGCGTTGGCTCAGTGGTTCTCACTCTTGCCTCACAGCTCCCCGGACCTGGGTTCGACTCCCGTTTTGGCTGACTGTCTGTATGGAGTTTACGCATTCTTCCCCTGTGTGTGTGTGTGTGTGTGTGTGGCGGTTTCCTCCGGGTGCTCCACTTTCTAAAGACGTGCAAGCCAGGTGAATTGACCATGCCAAATTACCCATAATGATAGTGCGTTAATCAGGGTCTGGGTGGGTTAATATTCAGAGGATTTGTTGGGCCGTGCACTATAGGCGATCTAATCCAAAAAAAATTGACGAGCCAGATCTGACCTCTACCTGTCTTCACCTATCCCCACTACACGACTCTGCCACCCCCACCCCTTTTATCTGCAGCTCACCGCAAACACACAGTCCTGAAGAATGTTTCCACTGAAGCGGTGACTTCTCCGTCTCCTGATGCTACCTGGCTTATTGTATTTTTCCAGCCTTCTGCCTGTCTATCGTTGAAGGCGATAGCATGGAGGTGAGAAATGATGAGCCTTTACAATCTGCGTGCCATCATTTGCAAAAGAAAAGTCTGTGGTAGCATGAATGCTGGAGGTGAACCAGCCAGTAAGATGAAGAAAACATGTAAACACAGAAGCGCTCGGGAAAACGGCTGACGAAAAGACATATTTGAGAATAAAAATAATGATTCCGAATGAAATTGCAAGGAATTAAGTAGATGGAGAAGAACTTGGTACAACTGGCAAATTTCCTGATAGATGATTGAGGGGGGGGGGGGTATTTGTTGTGTGATAAAATATAAATCGTTTACAATTAAGTGCAGCAGCTGAAACCCTGTTGAGAACATGTTCCTGTGAATGAATTCACATCAACATCGATTCGATTCTCCCCAGAATGTTATCCGACCAAACAATCTGTGGTCTAACATCAGCTTTATTGTCGGCTTGCCCTGCAACCTTTGGACATTCCACGGAATAGAATTCCGTATGGTGGGGCGGGGGTTGATGGTGGGTGGGGGTGGGGGGGTGGGAGGGGTGTGGTGTAGGGACACATACATTTATCAGGCAGAATATGCAAAGATAATTTGTAGATTGTTACAGTATCCCAGGAAAAACGGTAAAACTAGCAATTCACTGCATCCAGTAAATTATTAAATAGAGTTGAAAATATGTCACTGGAAAAGCGCAGCAGGTCAGGCAGCATCTAAGGACAGGAGAATCGACGTTTTGGGCATGAAACCTTCTTCAGGAATGAGGAAAGTGTGCCAAGCAGATTAAGATAAAAGGTAGGGAGGAGGGATTGGGGGAGGGGCGTTGATGACCTGGGGTGTGCCGTGAGAGAGGGACTCACTGAAATTCTTGTAGAGTGAGGAAGAGAGCTTCTTCAAGGAAGGCATCCTTGTCAGAGGATTCGCAGTAGGTTAAAATCTTCCAGGAGAAAGTGGTAGAGCTTGGTAAGCTGCATTGAACAGACAGTAAATGTGATAAATTATGAGATATATCCATTTATCAATAAGATTGTTTGCAAGCTTTTAGGCCCTGAGCAAATATCAGAAGTGATGAGACACTGCACCTGAAGCACTATCGACTACCATGGACAAAATGCATCAGACAGTAGGATCGGTGACGGCATACAAAGTGATAATGATGCACGGGAGGACGCGGATAATGCTGCCTGCAATTCAACATTCGGAGAACAACTTGCCTGAGTGAACACAGAGATATAAAAAGTTTCGAAGATCTGAGGAAAATCGCCCACAAATGTTCTGTGACCAAAGTGGCAGATTATCAAGATGCAAGAAATGGAAGAGTGTAGATATTTCGGAGGGTTTTGGTCTGAAGCAGATCATTGATGCATAATGGACTATCAGAAGAAGTTTGGAAAGGAAAGGTACGCCACAGACCAATTTGGCTTAAATAAAGCTCTCATTGCCATTTCAATAGGTATACATCAGACTATCATGCTTTGAATTTCTTGTTTCTTTCAATCTGTTGTTTCAGCCAAACGGAAACTTACCTGACTCTTTATTTGTTAAATGACGGGCAATTCATGTGAATAATATAACTGATTGATTCCCCGAAATTTTGATGCATGCATAAATATAGATTTACTTCCATGCCTCTGAGATGCTAAACTGGTATATTTAAACTCGGCAGAAATCACTCACTCTCTCACAAAATGATGAAGCCTGCAAATCAGCTAGTGAAAGCAATCTACTACCCTGCTCATACACTTTTTGCTCTTCATGGTGAGTCGCGTCATTGCTAAAAAGCTATTTTTATCAATCAGCTTATTCAGAAATGTTTTACAAACGGCTGGAATAGTTGGATTCGCTTCAGGGTTTCTCGATTCAGAGGGAGTTCAACTATCCTTTTTAAACAAGATCGCTCAGTGAGGCACGATAATATATTTATGTTCATCCCTATCCAAGTTTTGATACATTATCCGCACATTGAATCAAGTTATCAATATCTTCTGTGCAAATGTTTTATAATAACGAATTTTGAGAGCTAATTGATCAACGGTGGCTCAGTGGTTAGCACTGCTACCTCACAGTTCCAGGAACCTGGCTTTCAAAACTACCTCAGACGACTGGCTATGTCACCTCTCAACGTTGTCCCTGCGTTTGTGTGAGTTTCCTCCGACTTTCCGATTTTCATTCGCAGGCAAAGTTAAGCAGAGTGGATGAATTGGTCATTTGCAATTGCCATTGTGTTAAGGGATGTGCAAGCTTGCTGCGTCAGCCGTACAATATGGAGGATTACAGTGTGGTGCAGGATGGTCTTCTGAACTTTGGTGTAGACCTTTTGGGTGAAACGGCCTGCTTTCACATTGGAGTGGTTCTATCATTGTATGAACCTTGCGTTCAAATCTTTGATTTCATTAAAACGAATGTTGGTGTGATAATAATGTGCTTTCATGTACTAAATACTTTTCTTGAACTGTTAACGAATAATAAAAAGACTGCATGTCCATATTGAGGCTCTGTCCTGAATATTATCATGAATTCCTCTTTGGTATATCACTCACTGCTGTTTCTCTCCATCATAGCGAACTTGGCCACAATTTGGATTATTTCACAGAGAAAATGCGTCCTTTCCAAATGTGTCACTGTTTTCATATTGGCAACAGATGTACTGGTCGTAATCAACAATGTAATACTCTACAGCATCTTCAGTTATCACTTTCCTTGGTCATTCCTGTTCATTGCGCCTCTCTGCAGAGTCGTTATATACATGACTGCTGCCTCCTTCACATTTGACCACTTTAAAGTGATTTGTTGCCAGATGCTTCAAATAAAATACTGCACCCGAAGTACTGCAAGCACTCTTGTAATAATCATCACAGTTTTAATCGTATTGAAGGATATATCAGTTTTGTTTGCTTATGAACTCGAACAAATTATTAACTAAGTGCAGTGGGGCTGCTGGTCAAGCAAAGCATGTTTTTCACCTTCTGCAGGAATAGGATTTGTCTGGCTTTATGGTGCTTATATCGTCTGGATTCCATTTTCTCTGATTGTCTTGTGTAATTCATTAATTGTCAAACGTATTGTACGAGAAAACAGAAGATGCACTGGACTGCGGAGCTCCAGGAGTGGGAATGAAAGTGACTCAGAAATGGAGAATCGCAGAATGTCCCGACTTTTATTATTCTCCATAAAGGTAAGTTTTCTCTTACACTCGTTGCCACTTGTCATGGCTTTAGGTATTATCAGACTAACAGGCACCGTTTATTACGGAGGAAAGTTCAGAGACCCTGAATTTATCGCAAAGGAAATTGAAGATATCTTGATATATATTAATTGTTTCCTAAACCCCTGTATTTATGTCGCGACGCAAAGCAAGGTCAGAAAAGAGATGAAAAATGTTTTGAAATGTCCATGGATATTAATTTGGAGACAAACTCGACAGAAATATGCAAAATGACTTCATCAGAGAAAGTGGTACAGTTCAGGAAAGTCTTAATGTAACGTCTTTTTCGAAAAAAATGCTTTAGATACCTTTCTTGTCAATATTCAATGTGTTGGATTTCCGAAATGCTGTCACACCTGCTAACTTTTTCAAATAAAGTTGCTTTTTTTTAGATTACTTGCAGTGTGGAAACAGGCCCTTCGGCCCAACAAGTCCACCCAGCTGCCGCACATTTACCCCGGAGCCTAACACTACAGGCAATTTAGCATAGCCTATTTACCTAACCTGCACGTGTTTGGACTGTGGGAGAAAACAGGGAGCACCCAGAGAAAACCCATGCAGACACAGGGATAATGGGCAAATTCCACACTGTAAATCACCTGAGGCGGGAATTGAACCCGGATTTCTGGTGCTTTGGGGCAGCAGTGCTATCCACTGTGCCACCCATTTAACATACCTGCAGTTGCTTCGGTTTTGACAGCTGACAGGTACAGTTGTCTGTTCCTGCGCATTTGTTGAGTGAGGAAGACCTACTTCAGGAAGTACAGCACATCCAGCACTCAGATCTAAGACACCCTGATGGTTGTGCATCTGCAACAACAACATTTTTCTCAATTGCAGCAACAAGTTCGAAGACATCTGATTGAAAGCATCAATGAACTTGCAGCAAAGGAACGGTATGTTCACATGTCTTGTTCATTTTCACTATTGCATCAGAATATGGTCAGGTATGGACACATTAAGACAGAGGACATCAATGTGAAATTTGACATGACACTTGCCACACAACTGATATCCCTTGAACGAAACAGCCCACACTCAGTCCATTGTTGTCACATTTCATTTTATACAATTGGGTTTTCCGACTCATTAATACTAGTTTTCAGCAAATTCGATGTGTACAGCACTGTCTTTAGGAAGATTATAAAAATATACAATGAAGCAGAAAGTCAACATGTGTAACCGCATCTGTGAAGAGAGGAGACACAGTTAACTACCAGTGCTGGCAGTTCCCAACACCCTCTGTGTAAAGAAAATATCTCTGACATCTCCCTTCAATCTCCCTCTCATCACCTTCATATTATGCACCCTCGTGATAGTCATTTCAACCCTGGACAAACGGTTTCTGGCTATGCACTCTACCTAAGTCTCTCATCATCTTGTACACCTCTCTAAAGTATCCTCTCATCCTTCTTCGCTCCATGAGAAAAAAAAATCTTGCTTCCTGGAGCTTTCTTCATAAGACATGTCCGCCAATCTGGGCAGCATCCTGGTAAATCTCCTCTGCACTCACACGAAAACTTCACATTTATTGTGTAATGAGACGAACACAACTGAACTCGAGTTGGAGGTTCCAGTGTTGGTCTGGGGTGTGTGCAAAGTTAAAAATCACACAATACCAGGTTATAGATCATAGAACAATGCAGTGCAGAACAGCCCCTTCGGCCCTCGCGAACATATTCATCAAAGACAAGTGAAGGAGAGGGAACGCGCAAGGCAAATCATTCCTACCATGAAAATAAATCATTCAGTTCCTAAGTATGTAATTACTTGTCTGGCCATTCTCCTAAGGTGCCTTCATGATGGCACAAAGACTTCAATTATGAAACTCTTTGGGATGCCAATGTTATTTATTCCCTGTTATTTATTCCCCTGGATCACAGTAACTGGAGGTCATAATCTCAAGATTGTTAGTAAGAGAGCTTGGATTGAATTGAGGGGAATCTTCTTCACTCAAATTAGGAATGCAATTTCTGAGACAATTTATGGCGCGAAATGCAAATGAGGTCTCAAAAGAGAACTGGACATATAATTAAAAGTGTTGGATTCACAGGGCTTTGAGTAGAGGGTCGGAGAATGTGACCAGCTGTGCAGCTCTTTAGTACGCGATACATT
The DNA here is from genome assembly GCF_020745735.1 of Hemiscyllium ocellatum. NCBI lineage: Eukaryota > Metazoa > Chordata > Chondrichthyes > Orectolobiformes > Hemiscylliidae > Hemiscyllium > Hemiscyllium ocellatum. Next base: position 44,613 of record NW_026867567.1, read on the forward strand.
CACGATGAATGGAATAATGTTCTTCGGCAATGGGAAATTCTGTGATTTATGATTTGTGCTCAAGGTCTTAGAACAGAAATAGGCTTCAGTAATAAAGTATGGAAATGTGACAAAACAGAAAACTGTTTGAAAAAGGGGCAGCGCTGGGGGAGAGTGGCTTTGGACCAGAAGTGGCAAGAGGCTAAGGGGATGATAACTGCAATATGGTTCTGTTGGTCGGAACTGAAAATAGTCAGGTGATCTGAAGTGGACAATAGTTAAGGGTATGAGAACTGGAAATGTGTCACGTGTTCTGAATTTTGAGGTAAGTATTAGAGTAGAGGAAATTTATGGTTCAAGTGCATGATTCGCTGAAGCTGGCCAGGCAAGTTGAAATCTCGTTAAGAAGGCTTATGCGATTCTGGTAAAGAGGGACATTGAGTATAAATCCACAACTCTACGTCTGCATAAATCTTTGGCAAACTTTGGCAGACAGTTCTGCGCACTTTATTAGGATTGAAAGTCGAAGCCCTCGAGTGAGTTCAAAGGAGATTTAGTAGAATAATTGGATACCCTGAAGTATGGAAACAGGCCCTTCGGCCCAACAAGTCCACACCGACCCTCCATAGAGTAGCTCACCCAAACCCATTCCCTGACTGTGCAGGAGATCACTGTAAAATGCATTAACCTCTGTTTTTCTTTAAAGTTGAGAAAGTCTTTCTGAGATCCAATTCTGCGTTTATCTCCACCCTCATTTACATCCCTAACACTATGGGCAACCTAGGTGGCCAATTCACCTAAACTGCACATCTTTGGATAATGGGAGGAAACCAGAGTATCCAGAGGAAACCAACGCTGACAAAGGGAGAATATGCAAATCGCCACACAGTCACCCGAGGTGGGAATCGAACGCAGTTCCCTCCTGCTGTGAGATAGCAGTGCTAACCATGCCACCCCTGAATGGGACCAGGAAGGCGAAGTTTTAGTTTCGAAGAATGACATAACACAGAGGTTTTTTTTAGGATTTTGAATGTACTGCCTGGTAGAGTGATTGTGAAGAATTCCATTGGATGTCTCATAAGACAGCTGTGTAACTATTTGAAAAGAATGAATTGTGAGATGGACAGATATGTGGCTGGACAGTGTGATAAGCTGGGCAGTTCATTGTAGAATGACTACAGATGTGATAGTTTTAACAGCCTCATACACTGTAAATTTCAGTCACTGAAATGCTGAATAGCAACGAAAGCGTTATGATGCATTGGATAGCACCACTGCTTCACAAATCCAAGGACCCAGCTTCGATTGCAGCCTTGGGTAATTGCGTGGTTTTTGCAAGTTGTTCCTTTTTCAGTGTGAGTTTCTGCTATGTGATCACCTTTCGTCCCACAGAGCAAAAGATGTGAAGTTTTGATGGATTGGTCATGGTAAATTGTCCTTACTGTCCAGCGATTAGCTTGTAGGTGGATTAGCAATGGCTAATGCGAGGTTATGGGAAGAGGAAAAGGGAATGGATATGGGTCGGATGATCCTCCCAGGGTCAGTGCAGACTTGTTTGGCCGAATTGCGTGTATCTGCACTGCAGGGATTCTATGCGTTCATGGAGTCACAACAGTTCAGTCTGTTTTTTTTAAAAATTGATACAGCATTTATGGAATATAAGGGAAGAAGAATGTTGAGGATAAAATTGAAGACGAAGGCGGAATTAGAACTTTACAGGGATTTTGGGCCTATGAAGGAGATCACTGCAGAATGCATTAACGTCCGTTTTTCAAAATTTGTGTAAGTCTTTCTGAGATTGAACTCTGCGTATATCTCAACCCACATTTATATCCTGCCGTTTTCCTTCGGTGTAAAAAAAATGTTCTTGAGCTGACGGGAAATTGTCGGCATCATTTGGATATCTTCACTGAACCATCATCAATGCACCAAATATGCAAGCATCAATGAAGACAACTTTCACAATAATGTCTAACCTGTTCAAAGTTATCAGTCCTGATTGACAGTGAGTTGGAACTCACTGCTGCAGGAAGCTAATTGACTGTTCTTCCTCTGTTGCACTGAATTATGGGAGAGCAGACGGATCATGATGTGGGCAACAAAGGAATGAAGGCGTATACTCACTGTGCCTCTGTCACTAACACGAGATGAGACCGAAGTGTTGTGTGATATCTAGACATGAACCTGTGAGAGAGCATTTGAGAAAAGTTAGTTGTATAAAAATGTATCAATTTTACCACCAACTCCTCTTTTGAAGATTTTATTAATTTAGTAATTGATGTAAAAGGGCTTTTCCATGCAATCCTCTAATTGCTTTCTGAAGTTAGTCTGGGTCACAGCATAAATAACAGTATTTGTGCAGAAAGTGAGGAGTTGAAACATTAAACCGAATTCGAGTAGATAAGTATCTAAATATGGAGATTCATAGACAATGACATACATTGCATTCCATATCGAATACACCATAAACACGAAGCAGACCAATATAAAAGTTCGCGAGACAACTAACCGTAAGATGATTGATATCCTTCGACTTTGCATCTCAGAGTCGGTGGGGCGTTCCCCACTGCCGGACACCGGGTGTCTCGTTCGAGTTTAGCAGGTCAAGGTGATGTATCTGATAATGAAGGCATTGATCAGCAGAAGCGGGATAAATGGCATTTCAGGATTTAGAAACTAGTCAAGGAAATCAATTGATGCCCAAACTGTCGTTTGTACCACAACCTAGATTATGTCAAAATCGCAAGGAAAATTCCTGAACCAACATGCGTGTGCTAGTATGAAATACAGTGACAGTTCCAAGAACAATGTATGCCACTTTTTTCGGTGAAGTACTTAAATTTCAGCTTCTGGCAAAATGGCTACAAATCAGTCAAAACTGAACGTGATGATAAACCAATCTGTGACAGCAAATATTAAGGTAGAGTTAAAATTGCAGATAAGGAAATTCAAAAGTATGAACAAAAAAATCTATCTCAATAATCAATGGTATATGTCTCAGAATTCGATCAAGAATGATGATCAGTGAGTCTGCAAAAGATATGGCCGTAACATAGCATGCAACACAATTGGAGACACAGGGCGACAATCGTCCCTATGTTCGCTGTGAGGAACAAAAGAAAAGAAGGCAGTTATAGTTCAGTTACACCAGAGCTACCATTTTTTTAGTGCATGTTTTGAAACTCCACCACATGATTTTAAAATAAGCAATTCTTGAAATATTATTTCAGGTAATTAGAAGAGACAGGGGTGGGCACAAGCCATTCGGCTATTCAAACATCGACAAAAATTCAGTCGGTACATAGATATCTCAATTTTCCTCATGATCTCTTCCTTGACCACGGACCGCTTGATTTCCCATTCTGATCAGGATTCTATCCAACTCAGCCTTAAGTAGACCTCTCAAGAGTGTGCTGCTGACAGGCAGCATTTGAGGAGCAGGAGGATCGTTGTATTGCGTATATACCTTCACCATAAACGAGCCAGAGGCGCATAAATCTCTTCCCTCCTTTCCCGTTGCAACTTTGGGTACATCCCGTCTGGCACAGATGACTTATTAATACTCAGGTTTTCCAAAATTTCCACCAGACCCTCCCTTATATCATCAAACTATTCGAGTATTTTTTTTCCCACACAGCAGTGAATACTGAAGCAAGGTGTCCATTTAAGGAAATCCCAATCTCCAGGCATACGGTCCCTCCAGTATACTTGATCGGCTCTGCCATTACTCTGGATATCCTCTTGTTCCTCACATAAATGTGGAATGCTTTGGCATTTTCCTTAATCCTACCGGCCAAGGCTTTTTAATGCTCCAGTCTACCTTACCTAAGACTAGGCTTCATTTCATTCCTGCCTACCTTGTCACCCCGTAGAAACGATATTTTAATTCAATATGGAAACCAAAACTGACTACTTTGCTCCATATATGGTCTCACCTGTTCCTTGTTATTATGAAGGTGCAGATGTGTACTGTATGTTAAGAAATTGAAAATTAGGAAGGACTGACAAAGCAATACTCTCCTGAACAAAGTAAGAATGTATCACTTTGGAAACAAATAGTTCCAGCTGGGTTATCATGAAACAAACACAATTTCACATTCTGCCAATCAATTTAACTTATGCTCCAAGATTCCAAAATCCAATCAAATTTGATTTTGTTTTTTGATAATATTAAAACAAATGAAACAATCTGATGTTTTGGAGTATAAAACCAGACATTTCGAACAGTTAGGAAAAGATCTACCAAGGACATGCACAAACATATACAGCTTTAAAGAGCAATCTGCAAGGACCCTGTTTTTGAGAAGCTTGCGTAGCAGAGCATCGAAACCGACCTCGAGGAAATTCTTCAGAGGAAGATACAAGGAGATGATTTGATGGTCCTAATGTTGATGTGTTTTGTACATTTTAATCCGGAGTTTTATGGCCCTGTACTGTAGACTGTGATGTAAAAGATCAGTTTATGAGAAAAGAATTGTAAGCAATTTATTATTCTCTGTTGTACTTAAAGAATAAAATTGTTATAGTTCCATCTGGGATAGTTCCTTGCCTTTCGAATTTTAACAGATTACGACACGAGCTGAACATTTCCTGCGTGGCTGGCTTAAATTGGTAGAGGAGTTTACCGCGTGCCATAATACTGTACAGTTCGAGTAATAGTCCCTATTCTTCTATTCAAACCTCAGTGAACTGAGAACCAACATCCCGTTAGTCTTCCAGGTTATCTGGCGCTCTTCTGTTTACCATGCACGGGTCGATTCGTAAAACAGTTTTCTATGGTTTTCCTCATGTAAATACTTTTCATTCCTTTGTTATCTCTTCACAAATATATCTGAAAGGCAGTAGAAGAGAAATAATCGAGAATGTGCTGGAAGGTCAGAGAGATTAATGACAGAGACATGAGCAGAAATCAGCAACATGGGACTAATTTGGATGATTAATCATGATTTCATTAAATGTTACAACAGACTCGAAGGGTGGAATGACTTGCTCCTACTCCTAAACTCCATACTTCTCCTTTGAATGTTTTACAGATTACTGATGTTCGATGCTGCGCAGAAACCAATGGATGGAAGGAACTGTGGAGTTTATTGAGGAAGGATCGGAAATGATGGGTTCAGCAGCAGAGCCATTGATCAAGTGAATCCATCGTATAGGGGTGGACGGCTGTGGACACAGTAACGACTCAGATCTGTGCTTGGAAGCTCATAACCCTGTTAAATATAAACGCAAGATTCTGGATACTTCTGATGAGCAATCATCTTTTTTAGAAAAATGAGAGGGGGCTTGAATGTTCATTAGGATGAACACTGTGATCGAGGGATTATTACAGAAACAAAGCTTTGAACTTTATTCATTGGAGTTTAAAAAATAAATACTGCTCTGCTTAAAATTAAGCGTTATTAATTTGTACGTTACAAGGTAAATGTTGAAAGGATGGTTCCAATCTGACAGGATCTGGTAACAGAGGGAACAGTCTCAGAATATAGAAGGACCAAATTAACACTGAAATGAGGAAGGATTTCTTCTCGTAGTGGGTTGTGTGTCTTCGGAAATAATTGTAGCAGAGAGGTGTCGGATAGTATCCTTCTGCGTACATAAAGTTGAGATAGGAAAATTCTTGATCAGACAGGGAACGAAAGCTTGTCGCGAAAAGACAGGGAAGTGGACATGTAGAGTATTGGATTGGCAGTCATATCGTAGAAAGGTCGAGCAGGCTCAAACCTTAAGCTCTTTTTCTTTCCTAATTCTCATAATCGCACAGCATTAGCAACTGAATAATGGGTTCCATCTGGGACAGATAACCAGGCATTCATTTGTTCCAATCAGGCAACCAGATTTCTACATAACTTATTGTGCCTGGATAAGTGTTGAGAAAGTAAAGGAGCTGAATTGGTATACGTGCGAAGATTCTTCAAATGAATCTGGACATTTGCCTGAAAACACTTGAAAGGGAACAAAGTTTTCAACACAGTTGCAAATTCATCATCAAAAATCATTAGATTTTGGCACAACACTTTGAACGAGACAAACAAAAGGTAAAGTTAAATAAACATCCAACAACTCACGCATTCATCTTGACACAAAGACGTGATCAGTGAGAGATGTCTTTCGTTTGTATGAGAGAAAGTAGAGTAAGGAGTGTGATGGAATTATCCGAACATGCGTACGTGCATGCAGTTCAAACAACACACAGGATATGAGACACAATCCAGGACAAAACAGCTTGATAATGTGCACTCTCTCCACCACCGACGCTCAAAAGCATCAGTGTGTTTTCTGTACAATATAGATTGCAGAAATTCAACAGCGATCCTCACGCAAATCCTTATAAAACCTATATGTGTAACATCTAGAAGGACAAGGTCAGAGAGACATGGAAGCCAGTCCCTGAAATTCTGCTTCCAAACATTCACTACTTTGATTCGGAAATACATCGCCGTTCCTTCTATTTGGTTGTGTCAAAATGCTTCACTTTCTACCCTAATGACATTGCAGATGTACCTGCAGCATCTTCACTGCAGCAGTTGAAGAAGGCAGCTCACCACCGCCACTAAAATGTAACTCTGGATGGGCAATGAATTGCTGAACCCAACCAGCGAATCCGATATCCCACGAATGAATACGGGAAAATCTGATCAGCATGATAATAAAGTCATTGCCTGCACACAGAAGGAGACTATAGTGTATCGGTCCATCCGTTTGCAGTTGACAGATAAAGTTACCATGGCTGTAAACACACCTTGCAATTGTCTAAACATATGAAGTCAACGTGTAACAAGAGCCAAGCAAGATGTGATAACGCTTGGCAATTGTTTGGTCAGGGTTCAGCTGACGTATTTTATCCCATTCGGATGCACTGGACGTCAGCAAAGTTGGAAAAATGACATCAAGTCTCAGAATATATTTAGTTTAAAAGAACATTTTGGATGCTTGGGCTTCTTCAGTTGCAAGAAGAGATTCGAAAATTTCAAAAACTGCCCACTTCAGATCAATAACCATTACGCAAAAATAGTAAGAATAGACGCAGAATCTCCTGTGTACGAAGTGTACGACTGAAAAAAAAGGTGAAGCCTTCACGGTGACAGCAAATTGACAGCTTTGAAGTTACTGACGTAGAAGAATTGAAAGGGAAACAGAGGTCAAAGGATGAAACTCTCCTTGCACAGTGAGTCATTTGAATTTAACATTAACAGCATGAAACCACTGTCGAAGCATATGGAAACATTCCTGTCAAACGAACTTTAATGAAAAACTTGGTGGGAGACGTGGAGGGAGGATTGGAAGATCACGTAGAATAAGCCTGAAGATCTTTTGTTCAACATAGAACAGATAATATAAAGCGTTTAACATTGTACAGAGATCTGTATGGCAGAGGAACAGTAACGTTGGCCCACAATGTTGTACCAAATAAGATGGCAAATTAAACTAATCAATTCTGACTGCCCCTGGTCCATGTCACTGAATACCTTGCATCATCCATGTGCTTATACCAACGCCCTTTAAAAACCCTTATCGTCTCTGCCTCCACCACTTATCCGATAGCGTGTTCCAGGCACTTACTCTCTGTTTAAAAAAGTGTCCCTCATATCTCCCTTCAAATTTCCCCCATTCACCTTAAATACAATAACCCCCACCCCGCCTCCAGTTTTAGGTATTTCAGCACTGGGAAGAAGATTGTAGCTGTGAACACTACCTATATAGTTCATTGTTGTGTAGAATTCAAACAAGACTCCCCCAGCCTTCGCTTCTACAGAGAAAACAACTCTGTTTTTCCAGCCACTTTTTGGAGCTCATCCCCTTTAATCCAAGCAGCGTATTGGTAAAACTTTTCTGCAACTTGTCCAGAGGTTCCACTCCATTCTTGTAAAGAAGCGACCAGTCTTAAGTCTGCGCTTTTTCGGAGCTATTTATTACAATATAGGGATTTTTTAAAAAATGCAAGTATTGTAATGGAATATCTGAAATCAATCAAATTACCAAATTTCTTCGGAAGTTTGATTTGCACAGCTGTAAGTCCAACACCGGAGAAGGCCCGTAGTGCAACACTCTGAAGAAGAATCCGATTGAACTCACATCATCAACTCTGAGCCTTCCTTTTCAGATTTCACGGATCTACTGAGTCTCAGCAACACTTTCTGCTTTATCTCTTTGAATGAAAGGGAGATTTACCAGGATTACCGATGACAGCGAGAACTGGAGAGTAAAAGTGTTGAATAATCTAAAGCATCACACTTCTTGACTCACTCAAAGGAGGAAGGAAAAAGGGTGACCTGATAGGAGATCACATTAATCTGAGAGGTATGGAAAGAAGTTATACGTTGGGACGTTTCCACAAGATTGAAATGTAAATTATTAAGGGCGTAAGCATAAGATTTCCTGCTCTGTCCCACTGAATTCCTTGACGTACACGGTCTGTCCACTAACACTTTTTCTAGTTATAGAATCCTAAAACTCAGAATTCTGAGAACAGGAGGAGGCTATTTGATCCATCCTATATAATTGATTACAAATGAATTGTACATTTATAAAATTATTTTGGAATATTTTTATATATTTCAATCTTAAATGATGTGGAAGAAAATATTGGTGACCCGATTAGTCAGTTTGCAAGTTACACAAACGCTGGGGGAGATGGTGATGAGGAGACTGCGATGAATTGCCAGGCGACTCAATGTGATATAGTTTGGCAACGTTAGCAAAGATGTTGCAGATGGTGTTTAATCCATATTAACGCGAGGTGACGCATTAAAGGAGATGAAATCCAGAAATGAAGTGTACAGGAAATGGCAGAACCATGATTAGCATTAACAAGAAACGGATCTACTCGCACGGGTTCGTATTTCCCAGTATGTTGCAACAGATGTGATATGTTGTCATGCTTGCTTTCTTGTTCTGGGAATAGAAGAGAAAAGGTGGCAAGTCATGTTGCAGCCATACAGAACTTTAAATAGATCCCTTTGCAATGTTGCATATTGGAGGCTGTGGGAAGGGTACACAAATAGTTTGCCATGATGTAGTATGAGTTATGAGGTAAGAATGGATCGACTAGGTTTGTTTTCACTTGATTGTAGAAGGCTGAGAGGTGACTTGACAGTAATTTATATATAAAAAAAGATGTCATGGATAGTTTGAGACTTTTTCGATGTGTAGAAATGTCAGTCACGAAAGGATATCGGTTAAAATAAAGAAGTGAATGTTTAAAGGAGATTCACGAATCAAGACTTTAGACAAGCGGGAGGCTAGAACCTCGAATATATTGTCAGAGGAGATAGTGGAGGTGGATACAATCGAAAAATTTAAAACGGATTTGTACACATATATAGCAGGTAGGAAATAAAATGAAATGCATCGTGTAGGGCTAAATATTTCTTGGTTTAAAGACTTATAATATCATCGGAACACTCTTGGTGGGATGAGGTCTGCTCGCGTGTGGCCATTTGCTTTGCTCTTTTAGCACGTTGTTCTTTCACATGCTTGCAATGAAACACCCACAATGACTCACAAAGACAACCACACACAATAACACAATCACAGACGGTCAGCGAAGGTTTCCTCGACTAATACTTGAGATGAGCGGATTTCATTATGAGAAAAGATAACCAAGGCCAGGGCTCAAAACTCTAAAATTACGAAAAGCGGTAGGTTACTGAATTGACACAAATTTGATTTGAAGGATATTTGGACGAAGTGATTATTGAGAAAGTGTTTTTCTTTGTTTGGGAATTACATAATCGTCCCAAGCAGCATCGAAATAGGCTTTTTAGAGCCACCAGGACTATGTTGTGCAACACGCAACGAGCGGCCAAACCCCCATTTACATGCATAGAATGTTACTCTTTGCAATTTCAAGTGGTCATCCAGATAAGTGGTAAATTTTGCAAGAATCCCTGCCTCTCTCACTCTCTCAGGCAAAGCGTTCCATATTTCTTACGCACTCTAGGTAAAACATCTCGATTCGATTTTCTTCTCCTGTTAACGATATGGCTCCTGGTCATCCTCATTTCTATTCTGGGAAGAGATTATCGTGATGCACCTGCTTATACCTCTCATAACTTTATATGTCTCAATCTGATCCCCATATCAGCCTCCTCTGTTCCACGGAATAGAACCCCAGCTTATCGCCTCTCTCCTAATGACTGCGATCATACTTTATAAGTTGCGGAAGATATTCGCAAGAATATTGCTTGGATTGAGACATCTTCCCACCTTATAAAGTATAATCTTGTTCTTCCAATTGTGTGGTAGCCAGAAATGCACACAGTATTCCATCTGTGAACTCATCAAAATTTTATAAGCATCCATCCTTGTTGATTTTCTTGGTCACAGTAGCATTTGGAGGAGTGACAGCGAGGAGCAGAGGAGGAAAAGGAGGAGTTAAGGTTAAAAAAAACTCTGGAGTTCAGGGTTCTTCATTTTCTAGGCGGCAGTTGCAGTTGAAGGTGAGACAGCGAGGACCAGAGACCAGACGGTAAGGTAGGGGTAGAGTGTAAAAAGTTACCTCGTGCATACACAGAGCGGACACGGGACTGCTGTATAAATACGTTTTATTGTGGGCGGCTGTTTTACCTGAAACACTACTCAGATAGTATCTCTCACCAATTTCCTGCTCTAAAAAAAATTTTCTACGCTCCAGAATGAGAAGGTGACCCCTCTTTTTCCCTCTCCTTTAGTTTTCAGTAGGCTCGTTAGGAATTTAAAATCGTGGGAATGGAAGTCATGGCTGTTGAATGTTCCTCCTGCAGAATGTGGGAAGCATGATTACCGCCAGTGTCCCTGATAACTGTATCTGCAAGAAGTACACCCAACTTCAGCTCGTAGAAAACGTCTGATTTGGGAACTGGAGGTGGAGCTGGATGAAATTCGGTCCATTCGTCAGGCAGAACGGGTTATGGAGAGCAGTTACATTCAGTAGGCACACTTCAGGTACAAGAAGCAGGTTGATGGGGTACCCTCAGTGGATGGAACTGAAACCGGCAGGCAATGACGGGATCCTCTGTGGCGGTTCACCTCAACAACAAGTACGCCATTTTGGATACTGTTGGGGTGTAGAGACAACCTATCAGGAGCAAGCCATGGGGCTCGGGTCTTTGGCACAGAAACTGTTCCTATTGCTCAGATCGGAAGTGGGAAGAGGAGCACAGCATTAGTCATTGGGGACTCCATATGTAGGGGAAAAGTTAGGTCGTTCTGAGGTAACGAGATAGACTCACGTTATCTGCCTGATAAGTGCTAGTGTTCATGATGTCTCTGATTGGATTTTTGGGAAATTTGCAGGGGAGAGGCAGTAGACCCAAGTCATGGTCTACATAAGCACCAACTACATAGGTAGGAAGAGAGATAGGGATCATAATGCAGAATTCACGTAACGGGGGTGGTTGCAGAGTCGAAGTTTAAAGATAGGTCAAACAGAGTTGTTATCTCCGGTTTGATGCCCATGCCACGTTCTGGCGAGGTGAGGAATAGGGAGAGTGGTTGAATACATGGGTACAGTGCTGGTTCAGGACGCAGTGTTTTGGATTCCTGTATAATTGGATCTCTTTCTGGGATCGGTGAGTGCTCTACGAATAGGATGGTCTGCACCTGAATCAGAGGGGTACTGTCACAAAGCTAGTCCATTTTCTATATTAAAAGTTGTTGCTTGGCTCAAGGAGATTCTGTCATTGATTTCCTTTCAGAGCTGCAACAAATAAACCGACGAGATTCCCGTTCGAAAGTAATTGGGGGAATTTCCCACACTGTCAACAAAGATAGCATCATTATGATTCCTGGGGTTGAGAGATTTTACTGAAGGTTTGGATCCAACCTTAGCAGTTGGCTGCTCCACTCCCCGAATTTTTGGATTATGTTTCCTACAGTGTGGAAACAGTCGCTTCGACCCAACCAGTCCACACCCAACCTCCAAAGTGTAACAGACCCGAACCAATTTCCCTAGGACGAATGTGTCTAACGCTATGGGCAATTTAGCATGGCCAATTCACCTGACCTGCACATCTTTGCACTGTGAAATGAAACCGGAGCAAACTTCACACAGACAATAACACGAGGTTGGAATCGAACCTGGGATTCTGGTGTTGTGAGGCAGCTGTGCTAACCACTGAGCCACCGTGCAATTGTTGCAAAAAGGCAAGAATTTGCAGTGGACCGGGGACTGTCAAAACGTATCTGATAGGTTAAAAACTGCATTAACCACTGCCCAGTATTAGTCACACCGGATTACAAGAAGCCTTTCAGGGTGACTATTGATGCCAGCGATATTGGTGTCGGTGTTGTGCTCCTGCAGGAAGGTGATGAGGAAATTATAAAGACCCATCGGATATTTTTGCAGGAAGTTGAACGTTCATCAATAGAAATCTTTGATGGTGGCGAAGGAGACTTTAACCTTGGTGTTGGCATTGCAACATTTCATGTTTTATAACAGTAGCAATGCATCTGAGAAAACCGTATTTACCAATAACAACTTATCGACTCTTGTGGAAAAATGCCAGACTGTTTCGATGGTGCTTGTTTCTGAAGTTAAAAATCACACAACACCAGGTTATAGTCCAACAGGTTTAACTGGAAGTGTGCTCCCAATTAAACATGTTGGACTATAACCTGGTGTTGTGAGATTTTTAACTTTGTACACCCTAGTCCAACACCCCAGCATCTCTAAATATTGTTTCTGAAGACATTCATCTTGCCAATTATGCATGTGGCAGGTCGCGAAAACATTATTGCTGATGCATTGCCGAGACTCGAATGAGATACATTGGCATTTGGTGGTGAGTGTGCTGCCGCCTGAATTTGCATGTGTTTGTGCAGGTTTGCATGGTTATCGTTAAAATAGTGTATATGTGTGTTTAGACGACTAATCGAGCTTTGAATGGTTAAAAATTAAGGCATCTTTTGGAATTGATGGTTATTTTAAAGGGGGGTGGGGGTGGGGATAATGTCACAAATCCAGTCACTTCTTTTTTCGAAGTTGTTCAGCAGCTCAAGGAGAAAAGGTCCTTGTCTTTTTTTTCGGAGGAACAATAAACTGGGTCAGCCTCCAGTCAGTCTGGTTTGGTACAGAGTTGAAAAGAATTTTGACAGGCCTTTTGTTTATATATAAACAGATGAGGTTATCGACCAAAGTCGTCATGCTTTAGAGGTAATCTGTATGAGGAAAATGAGGTGAGCTAAGCAGTTTGTGAGAAGTTCAACAGGGAGCTGTGTGGAAACTCTGTCTATTTCTACCTTCAACTTCAACCTGTAAACTTGTATTCTGGTTTGTAAATGGAGTTTGTTTATTGGCACTGTTGAGTGTATTTGCAAAAGAATAATTCAGTCTAGTTTGAATAGATTTAGTTCTGTATGGGTTCTTTATTCTGTTCTTTCTGCTTCATTGTGTAATTTTGTTTAAAAATCTAGTGTTCAACCTAGTTATATTACACAGAGTAATTTTCAATGTACAATTGTCGAAACAACATGCAAAGTTTAGGACGAGGGCTGCCTGCTGATAAATGCTTTTGAGTTTTCTGGCCTAGTCCATAACAGGTATCAGTATCCTGTGGAGGGCGGGATGGGGATAGAGGGGGGTGGTGTGGGAAATTTACTAATGCTCTTTGGGTGGTTTTAAAGTTATTCAGCAGAGAAATGTGAAGTCAAACTGTAAGTCGAGTGCAAAGGTTGTCAAGAGGAGGGATGTCCAAAATAAGATTTCAGGGTCACTAGAGGGCACTGGCAAGCAAGAAATGTGTCCATTGCAACGCCCGGAGCATGCGGAAGAATGTGGATGAACTTTCAGCATGTGTCAATACCTGGGGTTTTGATGTCGTGAGACATGGGTAGCACAGGGAGAGGAATGGTTGTTGCAGTTTCCAGGAATTAGATGGATCATTAAGAACAGAGAAGATGGTAAAACATTTGGGGTTGTCGTTGTTGATTTATGATAATATTGCAGCTGCACGAAGGTCATATGAAGATTCGTCACCTGAGCTAGTATGGATTGAGATGAGAAAAAATAAAGGGGAGGTCACACTGTTGGGATTTTTCTACATACTCGGATTGTTCCAGGGATTTAGAAGAAAGTTTAGCAGAGACGATTCTCGACAAGAGCCAGAATGACAGTGGAGTTGTTGTGGGGGGATTCAGCTTCCCAAATATTGACCGTGAATGCTATGTTTGAAGTACTTTGGATGGAAGACATCCAAAAAAGATCGAGGCTATGGGCAATGTACTCGGCTAGGTGTTAGATTTAGAGGGTGGTGAGAACTTTGGTGGTCGTGCCAACAATTCGGTCATGTTTAATTTAGTGATGAAAGGGTATGCAATGGGGGATAAAAGGTACAGTTGGGAGAGTGGCAATTAGGATGTGTTTAGGCAAGATTTAGGATGCAGAGGATGGCGAAGGAAACTGTAGAGGATAGGCACGAGAAATGTGGAGATTTTAAAAGGAAAGCTACTGTCTGTCCTTGTTAAGTATGTACCTGTCAGACAGGAAAGTGGTTGTCGAGTGCAGGAGACGTAGTTTACTGAGGAAGTTGAGTCTCTGGCAAGGAGGATGAAGTTGGCTTATGTTAGAATAAGATAAGCAGGCGATTGAGAGTTTCAAGGTCGCCGGAAAGATCTCAAGACAGAACTAAGATGGTCGAAGTGGAGGCATAAAGTTTGTTGGCGGAATCGATCAGAGGAAACTCTCAAGCTTTCGACAGATTTCCAGGTGATAAAAGAATGACTAGAATATGATTAGGGACAATTAAAGACAACAGTGGGATGTTGTGTGGGGAGTCAGAGGTGATAAGGGAAGTGTGAAATGATTGTTTTCTGGCAATGTTCACACTGGGAAAAAGTGAATTTTGTAGAGGAGAATTTTGAGAAACAGGCTACGAGTCGAGATGAGACTCAGGTTCACGAGGTTTTTTGAAATTCCAGGAAGTGTGAAAATTGACAAACCCCATGGCTGGATGGGATTTATTCTGGGATTATCTGGGAAGCAAGGGGGGAGATTTCTGCGGCATTGACTTTGATCTTTACGTTGTCATTGTCTTCCGGAATAGGACCAGTAAACTGGAGGATAGCAAAAGCTTTTCCCATGTTCAAGGAGAGTAGAGACAACTCTGGGAAATATACACCAGTGAGACTTACTTCCTTGTGTGTGAAGTGTTGGTTAAGGTTAAAAGAGATAGGATTTCGAATCAGCCGCATTGGAATCAGTTGATTAAGGATCGTCAGCACTGTTTTGTGCAGGGTAGGCCGTACCTCACGAATCTTATTGAGCTCTTTTTGAACGTGACCAAACAGGTGGGGAAAGCCGTTGATGTGGTGCATTTGGATTTAAGTAAGGCGTTTGGTAAGGTTCCCCATGTTAGGCTGCTGCACAAAATAAGGAGGCATGGGATTGTGGGTAATTTAGTCGTTTGGATCGGAAAAAGGCGAGCTGAAAAAAGACAGAAGGTAGTGGGTGATGCGAAATGTTCATTGTGGAGTTCAGTTACTCGTGGTGTACCACAAGGATTTGGTTTGGGTCCACTGTTGTTCATCATTTTAATAAACGACCAGGATGAGGGAGGAGAAAGATGGGTTAGTAAATTTGCGGACAACAGTAAGTTTGGTACAGTTGTGAATAGTACCAAAAGATATTGTCATTTACAGTGGGACATACATAAGCTGCAGAGCGGGGGTGAGAGGTGGCAAATGGAGTTTAATTCCGGAAAGTGTGAGGTGATACACTTTGAAAGAAGTGACATGAATGCAGCGTGCTATGCGAATGGTAAGATTCTTGGTAGTGTGAATGAGCAGAGAAATCTCGGTGAAATTACGAAAGGTAACGAGCATAAAACATAAATCCATCAAAGTTGACATTCAGAGTGCAAGGGCTGTTGCGAAGGCATTTTTTTTTGGTCGAGGGATCGACTATCAGGACCATGAGGTTATGATACAACTGCACAAAACTCGGCCGCACTTGGGTGGCAATTGTGGTCACTGCGTTATAGGAAGGATGTGGAGCTTCGGAAAGGGTTCAGGGGAGACATTGCCTTGTATAAATGGCAGGTCTTAGAGGAAAGGTTAAAGGACTTGAGGCTGGTTTCGTTGGAAAGAAAAACGTTAAGAGGTGAATTAATGCTGTCATATAAGATAATGAGAAGGTTAGGTCTAGTGGACAGTGAGAGTCTTTTTCGTAGAACGGTGATGGCTAGCACGAGGGGGCATAACCTTTCTATGTGATAGATTTAGGACAGATATCAGAAAAAGTTTCTTTACTCCTGCAACAGTTGCAGACTCGTCAGCTTTTAAGAAGATAATTGGACAGGCCTCAGTATGAGAATGGAATAGTTTCTGTCATATGCGTTTCCGATTCTTTTCACAGGGTGATGTAACATCGAGGGAAGTAGGGCCTGTACTGCGCTGTAATGTTCTATGTTCTATATTTTACGCCACTGCTAATGAAGGCAAGCATATTTTATGCATTCTTCACCATTGTGTCTTCCCGTGCTGACACGATCAGTATCTATGTACTTTTATGTTCAGATCGCTTTGTTCCTCATTGCCCTGTGGGGTTCTTCTATTCGTTGAATGCACCTATCCCTCATTAGATATGCCAAATTGCTTTAGTCCTTGCACTTGCCGAGATTAATTTTTGATATCACCGTTAAGGATCTTCCAAAGATTGGTGATCACAGTCTGGTAGGATTTGAAATTAATTTTGGGACTGAAAAAATTACATCACAAAGGAGTATTGTGGCATGAAACAAAGGAAATTACATCGGAATGAGGACAGATTTGGCCTGAGTAGATTGTGCAGGAATTCTCAGAAGTTTTACAGCTGAAGTGCAGTGGTAGATATTTCAGGAGCTACTCAATTCCCAACAATTGAATAAATCCCAGTCAGGGAGAAAGACGGTAAAAGTGGCAATAAATAAACATTCATGGTTACACAAAGAGGTCAAAGATAATAACAAGTCGAAAATTAAAGTGTACCAAATGGCTAAGAAGAGTGGCATCCTGGAATATTTGGAAAATTCCAATTTTAAACACGGGGTACTCAAAAAGAAATAAAAGAATACTCGGGTAATTTACGAAAGGAGACCAGCATAAAGTGTCGAATAGGAAACCAAAGGCTTCTGTCGGTGGATTAAATTAAAGTGGATCGCTAAGATCGATGTTGGTCGCTTGCAAAATATAACTGGAGAGTTAATAGTGGAGAGCAGTGAAATAACAGAGATGATAAATCAAGACTTTGCCTCTGTTTTCACTTTGGAGGAAAACGCAACAATTTCTATTGGAACGGGCAAGTTAGATATTAAAGAAAGGGCACTACGTCGAGCAATCGGCATCTGTAGGGAAAAGGTGCTCAGTAAACTAAGTCATCAGAGAATGGATCCGTCTCCAATCAGATCTATCACCCACAGTTCCGCAGGTGAATCAATTCCCCATTACATCGGACATCGTATCAAAGGGAAAACAGGGGTGATTAGATGAAGTGCAGGAGATGGAACACATCTCGTTTGGAGCTCGTTCAGCTGCAGTGCTGGGGAATCTGCAGAAGAGGGAGAAGGTGAACATTTTGGGGGCCCCCTTATCGATGTTTGTAAGATCAGAACAGACGCCACGGAGACTCACACACTGATAGAAAGAAATAGAGTCATGACAGGAAATAGGTTGTGGAAGATACAGTCAAGATAACCGTTTGAGCCAGTGGGTTTGTAATGGATATTTGTGCCCTGCCTGTCCTCAGAAAAGAAAATAGAGATATAGACCGTCGGGTAGAGGTCAGAAATGGACTTGAGGAAAATTAAATCCGAATGGAGCACACGTTTCTCCTGAAGAAAGCGGAGCTAAATGACAACTCGTTCAGTATGAGGGCAAGTGCGGCCAATTGTACGACTGTGTTGATAGATGGCAACAGTTCAGACCTCTTTTCCATGAATAGCTGGAGAGATCTGAAACCATCCTGACGGGAAATATGCGCTTAAAGGAATTTCACGTCAAGAAGAAGTGGCTGGAAGTTCGTTACTTTGACGTAAAATGACAAAGGTGCAGTTGATGAAAGGCAGAACGGACTGGAAAAGGGGAGAAAGTTTTGAATTGAATGTAGAAAGATATGGGATCTGTGTGGCAGAAACTGGCAGTAATAATTTGCCTGTCCTGGCAATCCTGTTAGCAGATTCTGGGAAGGAGGTACAAGCGGGCCATGTGTAGTTGGAAGGAAGGAAAGTGGAAGCACTCCATGAAGTAACGTTAGCAACAATTGTGAACGCACACGCCTGAAGTTCAATATTGAGGGCATGATCCAAGGGACGATAGATGGAAACATCTGAAACCTGGCGTGCAGCCTCAGCATTGTCGCAGGCAGTACGCCAGTCAACACCAATTCCATGCTTTTTGCGGGCCTAATTACAAAATTAGGTTTGATACGAGAAGACGCAGTACAGTTAGTTCAGAGTGAGCGATGTTGCAAGGGGGAAGGGAGGGAAGAGAAATTAAGGTAAGAAATGTCATGCCATCAGTTCTGAATGACCAGCTCGAGTTCAGCAAAAAGGCAGGTGCGTATGTTCCAGGTGTATGGAGCGTGGTGAAAGTGGGTGAAGAGATCTGGGAACCGGAAGAGTTTTCTATCAAAAGAAATAGGCGAGGAGTTGAAACGGTAGACTGAGACTTATTGAAGATGACTGCATTTAAGAGTGCAAGCTTGAACGTAATCGATTTTCATGACATACTTTACAAAAATAAACTGTAGTAACATGAATAATGGGAGGTGAAACAAATAGCAAGATTAAGAAGAGATGTAATTACAGCAAAACTGGAAACAATGTGGTTGCCTGAAGAGTGTCGGACCAAAAGGGTTCGTCAATAAACACAACCACAATGGTCCATTTCCTTAAGTATCCTGTGATTGCAAGAATGAAAAGTTGTGTTAACTTTTAGGTCTTTGGGATTAGTTCAGAAAATTGTTGTTCTTGCATTTTTTTTAGATTAGATTTACAGTGTGGAAACAGGCCCTTCGGCCCAACAAGTCCACACCGACCCGCCGAAGCGCAACCCACCCATACCCCTAACCTAACACTACGGGCAATTTTTTTAGCATGGCCAATTCACCTGACCCGCACATCTTTGGATGGTGGGAGGAAACCGGAGCACCCGGAGGAAACCCACGCAGACATGGGGAGAACGTGCAAACTCCACACAGTCAGTCGCCTGAGGCGGGAATTGAACCCAGGTCCCTGGCGCTGTGAGGCAGCAGTGCTAACCACTGTGCCACCGTGCCGTCTTCCAAATGTCGTCTTCCACAACAAAAGGCATGTTCGAGACAATAATGGAGATAATGGATGAAATCGTGAGGAATCAAGCAGATGGGGAACAAAGTCGTGCAGCCAGCGAATTTCCTGATAGATGTGATCTGTGGTCTTTGCTATTGACAATATAAATATTTTCCAATTGAGTGCAGGATTTGAAACGAGGTCGATGCTATGTTCCTGTGAACGAAATCACGCGACCATTCATCTGATTCTTCCTAGAACCTTATCGGACCAAACTGATTGTGTACTACACTCCTTCAGTGTAGGCAGGCCTTGCAAAGAATTATGTTCAGGCAGCAGTAGTCTATTCTGGATTGATTGCAAACTTTCAGATCCTGAGCAATTATCAGTTGCGGTGAGTCAAAATGTCGTGGAAGGACTCAGTGGTTTATCAATTGTCATAGGAAAACACAACAGTCAAAAGGATCGCTGAAGACTCACAAAGCGATACCCATGCACGGGAGAAGGCGATGCAGCCCAAACAACAGCTGTGTGAAACTCAGCATTCAGGAAACATATTGACGAGTTTAGCTGAGTGAATGTAGACATACAAAAAGTTTCGAAGGTTCCAGATTGAACAGCTACAGACATATGATCAGAGTGGAGATTCTCAAGACACAAGAAATGCAGGGAAATGCGGTCAGCATGGATGGATGATTAGATCAGCAAGGACCTGATTGGATTGAAGGGGCGGTCTCTGTACTATAGGACTCTATGACTCAATGAAAGCCACCTGCAGTAATGTGTTCCACATTTCGCTACACTCTGAAAGAGGATAATCCTCCTTATCTTTGTCCTAAGTGGGCAAACTCTTGCTCTGAGATGATGCCTCTGGACAAAGACTCTTCCACAAGGGGAAACAACTTCACCTCATCTGTTATTTCACTTTCTATAAGAAACTTGAATGTTTCATGAAGGTCTGATCGCATTGTACAAAACTTCAATGAATAAAAACATAACCCTATTCAAACTTTCCTCATAAGACAGCCTCCTTTACCCGGGACCAGCACTGGTAAACCTTCTCTGAACAACCTCGAATGCCAGTGTACCTTTCCTGCGAAAGAGAAGCCCCAAAATTGTTCAGAGCATTCCAAATGAGGTCTGATCAGTGCCTTGCACAATTTTATCAAAAATCACTTTACTTTTATACTCCATTCCCCTTGAAACAAAGGGCCACATTCATCCAGAAGACCAGGGTGGTGTAGACAAGACGAGACTGCATTTCCTATGTGTAAACAATTTTTGTGCATGCACTGGAGATGCTCACACACACGTTTTGGGTCCAACTCAAATACTTATCTCAAGGACGAACTTTCATTCTAGTGCTGTTGAGGTTCTGTTCGCCGAGCTGGGAATTTGTGTTGCAGACGTTTCGTCCCCTGCCTAGGTAACATCCTCAGTGCTTGGGAGCCTCCTGTGAAGCGGCTCTGTGTTGTTTCCTCTTGCATTTATAGTGGTTTGCCTCTGCCGCTTCCGGTTGTCAGTTCCAGCTGTCCACTGCAGTGGCCGGTATATTGGGTCCAGATCAATGTGTTTGTTGATAGAATCTGTGGATGAATGCCATGCCTCTAGGAATTCGCTGGCTGTTCTCTCCTTGGCTTCTCCGATAGTAGTAGTGTTGTCCCAGTCGAACTCATGTTGCTTGTCATCTGCGTGTGAGGCTACTAACGATAGCTGGTCGTGGCTAGTTGGTGTTCATGGATGGGGATCGTTAGCTGTCTTCCTGTTTGTCCTATGCAGTGTTTTGTGCAGTCCTTGCATGGGATTTTGTACACTACGTTGGTTTTGCTCATGCTGGGTATCGGGTCCTTTGTCCTGGTGAGTTGTTTTCTGAGAGTGGCTGTTGGTATGTGTGCTGTTATTCCAGTTTTTCGTTTGTGGATGATCAGCTTCCAATCAACTATTCTTAAGACTATATCTACCACAAAAAGTTTCCTTCTCTACAACATGTTTTCACACGTGTTTGCATTGTTCAAATTCCAAGTGAGTTCACATGACTCTACTCTCCAATCTTATTCAAATTAACCAACCATTCAAATGTTCAATCACACCATCACACGTCCACGTCTCAGATGTTAACACGTCCGTGTTATTGCTGGTATTCCTGCTGTTCACTTTTCCTCTCTGCACCCGTCTTCACTCCCTCACAATTTCGAAAGCTCCTGTTCCGGCACTGTCCATTTCCTCGTTCATCTTCTCCCACAAATCATACAGCACCTTGTCTTGGAAATATATCAACCGTTTCGCCCAAGTTGCATGGTCAAAATTTTAGAAATCCCACCTGAACAGCATTATGTGTAAGCTATAGCTCATGGACTCCACTGGCTCAAGAAGGCAGCTCACTCTTCAGTTTCCAAAGGGGATAGCTAAAGACAGACAGGAAATGCTGGGCTTATCAGCACCTCGTTATAACGTACGATGGGATAGAACAAGATCGCTTCAATTTACCAAATCCCTAATCGGGTCACGAAGTCCGACTCCTATCTGAGTGACTTTGGCTTTTACGACGAGTGGAAATGGAAGGTTATAAAGGCCATCAAACGAGTCCTCACGCATCCTTTTCTGGGTTTTATTCCCATTGCGACAACATTTATGAAGAACGGATCACCCTTTCTCACATAGTGGGATGAAGGTGGGGGGGGGGGCGAGTAAAGACGATCATACTAAACTACTGAAACGATTAATAATTGAAGAGTATTCTCTCCTCACTTCATGTGGACATCACTGACGAGGTGACACACAAGCGTCTCTTTGTCTGGATTACTTAGGGGTATACTGACCAATCAAATCTACACTGAAATGATCGATAGAAAACAGCGTGGAAGTTATGCCAGCAACAGGGCTAGCAGTATCACGAACGTTTCTGAGGCATTGGGAAGCATGGCTTGTTTTCAGCAACCGAATACATAAAAACAGATAGGACCAGATGGTTAAATACCAAACGCCCTCCCAAAAAGCACCATCAACGAAACACCCCTTGAGCCATCTCCCCTTTCTGCAGCCTCAAAACGGACACAACAATGAAAAAGCCTGATGAGCGCCATCTCCCGCCGTTATGAAATAACCACAATGAAACGCCTGCCTTGTGCCATCTCCTGCCACACTGAAATACACACCCGTTGCAATACATTCCCATTACACTATCTCCCGAAACTCGAAAACACTCACTGATGAAGTATGCCCCTTTGCGCCATTTCACATGCCCAGCCATTATCTTTGACAGAACACGCCCTAACGTGACATCTCACAGTTCCTCAAAACACACCCATTGAGACTTCACAAGTCCCTTACACGACCTACTCCTGTCCCAAAACACAACCCCTGGATGAAACACCACACTTTCACCATTTCTTCCGTCCCACCACCTGGAAACAAACTCCAGAATGAAACAGAACCCCCTTTCACCACCTCCCACTGGCCCAAACACAACCCCAATGAAGCATCTGCGTGAACCCGTCCCACTACCCTAAAACATCTCCTGACAAAGCACCCTACTTTGTGGAATCGCCCGCCACCATGAAATACCCAACTTGACAAATAACTCCCCACTTGCTCCATCTTGAGCTGGCCTGTATCAATCACGATGATGCACAACTCCTTCCATGTCTCATCTGCAGCCCAGGCGTGCTGCACACACCAAAAATGCACACTAAAAATCCTTGCTCCATCTCCTACCTCTCTAAAGCATCAAACTGATGAAAGTCACTGCTTTATGCAATCACCTCTGACTCGCCACCCTGAAACCACTCCCTGCCAAAACACTCCATTCCTAAGTAATCATCTGCCGAGCCAAAAAACCCTCTGATGAAACACGCCCCCTTTACAACATCTCATGCCACCCGAATGGAACTGTCCTGGTGAAACACTCCCCTTGCACCATCTTCCACCAGCCCAAAATAACACACCAGTGAAATTCCATGTTCTGTTACTCCAAAAGAAAACACACAGATGGAACACCTAACACTTGTGCCATCTCTCTGCACGGAAACAACCCCCTTTGTTTCATATATCGCCAACCGAAAATATCCTAATGATGAAACACCCCACCTTGTGACAACTCCTCATCATCCAGCTGCCCCACTGATTAAACAACTCCCTTTATGGTATCTACCACGCTCTGTCGCCTACTCTACTCCCCTTGCACTCTCGTCTACCTCGCCAAAACATCTCCTCAACAAAACACTTCCCCGTTGTGCCATCATCCCATTCTGTGTTCTGAAACAGACACCACCGACAAAACATATCCCCTGATGAACAATTTCGCACGCTGTGTGTCCCTAAAGTACCAGTCTCAGATATAACACTAAGCCCTTGGACCAACTTCCCATGCACACAATATTCACACCAACGATACCCACCCTCTTGTGCTCTAATCCACCATCGCAAAATACTCCTCCCATGAAGCACTACCGCATTCCACCACTTCCCCTGTGAACCACACATCCGACCAAACACAGCCCTCTTTCACCATCAATCACAGCCCCAAAACATTCCTCCAACAAAATAGCATCTCTTGCGCAATCACCCACACTCTCTCATGCAATTGGGTGAAACATCAACAATGACCTGCCATCCCCGATGAAAAATGTCTTCTTGCTCCATCTACCCTCTCACACAGCCCCGTCGATAAAACAAACACCTTGCCCCATCTATCACTGCACTTATACATCCCCTAATGAAACACAACCTCCTTGTACCATCACCCCCATCCTGAAACATGCCCCTCGAAGAAACACACCCACACCTTTCGCCATCTCCTGCTTTACCAAACCACAACTCTGGCTGAACACCAACACCATGCACCATCTCCCGCTGCACCAAAACAAACCCCCAAAGAAATATCCCTCTTGCGCTGTTGTCACCACTCCATTGCCCCAAAACACGCCACAACAAAACAGCCTCTTGTGCCATTTTCCCCTGTCCACCACGTTCAAACACATACTCGCAAACCACATCCTCCTTGCTCCATCTAACCTAACCCACCGCCACCTCAACGAAATGCCCCAGTTGCACCTTCTCGCAATGTCCTTCAAACAGCATTGTAGCACTTCAGCGCAGTACACTGCCCCAGAGAAAAGCTCACCCCTTGCGCCGTTCGCTGCTGCCCTGATACACAACTACCCAGATGAAACACAGTCCCTTGCGCGATCTCCCATGCTCCTCTGTTCCAAAACACCTGCCAGACGACCCACAAGCCACTTGCATCACCACCCCAGCCCACTGCCCTCCTGGACCAGGAAACACCCATGCCATCTGCCCCCACCATACTGTCCTGACAGGGAAGAAATACATCCCACTTGCTCCATTCCCCTCCGCCTAACACACACAGACCAACAAAAAAGCCACAGATTACACCATCTGATTACCAAAACACTTCCTGTTGAAACAGCCCTCCCCTTGTTTTAAACCCAGCTGCACTGAAGCACTCCCCCCGATCGAAAACCTTGCTATATATCCACTGTTCAACCAACACCCAGAAGAAATATACCTCTCACCATCACCAAAAACACACCCCGACAAGTAACCCCACTTAATTACAACCTTTGGCCACCAAAAAAGAACCAACCAAAAAAGTACAGCACCATATTCCGCCTTCCTGACACGAGCCCATGAAAATACCATACCAACGTTTGGCATCTCCCGCAGCCCTGAAACACACCACATGACAAAACACTGACAGCTTGTGCCATCTCTGCCACACTGAAACATCCCAACGACAGAACGCGCACAACTGGCGCGATCTGAAAAAGCCCTAAACCTACACACAAGGAAGCATTCTCGAGCTTTGAGCGTTCGTCTACTGCAAAGTTTGGGAGAAGAATCATACCCGAACAAAAAAGCACACCCTTACACCATCTTCCACTGACCTGAAACGGCTGCATCGAAGCACACCCTGATAAAGCACACTTATCTTCTCCACCCCGCTGCCCTTATAAAACCCTATACAAATCAACAACTGTTGGGCCATTTGCCTCATGTTGCCATCCCAAAACAGATCCCCGGATAAAACACCACAATATCTTGACATCTCCGTTGTCCTGCCACACAACGGAAGAAGCTCCCAGCCATATCTGCTACAGTCCTGAAACAGCCTCCAACAAAATATACCCCTTTGCGCCATCTCCCCCTTCCCAGAACACCTCTTCATCGAAATACAACCATTTGTGCCGTCAACACAGCCCCACCTCCCCCGTCAATGAAACAACCACTTTGCGGCATCTCCCCATGACTGGCTGCTCATGCAACAAAGCACTCTTACCTATGCCCCATCACATGCCATCTCCAAAACACTACCCCAACGAAACACATATCCCTTGTGCCATTGACTGCAGACTGGAAACACCGTAATCAAACACCCCACCAGCTTGTGCCACATTTACTGCCCAGAATCAAACCCTCAATGAAGCACCTATCAATTGTGCCATCATGACCACTCCGTGCCACAAAAATGTTTCTTTGACAAAGCACTCCCTTCTTGCACTATCCACTCCACTACACCACCTTCGATGATACAGCACATGTCTGGCCACGCTGGATATTCCATAATGAAAACCAACAAGTTGCACTATTTGCATTGCCCCGCCACATCGGAACAGATCCTGGATGAAATACCTCACCTTACGCTGTCACCCACTGTCCCAAAACAACATCTGACAAAAGAACCAACTAGGACTATTTCCCCGGTTCCCGAAAAAAATCCTAACCAAAGCTCCCTTGCCTACAGTCTCTGCCCACCCGCTCCGAAACACCACTCCCCTGGTTCTATGTCACGTGTCCTGCTTTCAAGAAACACGCCACCAATGAAACATCCCTCCTTGCGCCATCTCCCACCGACCCACCACCCAGAAAAAGTCCGAAAGGAAACGCACTGTCTCTTGCCACATCTACTGTTGCCTCGAATGAAACATACTCACCATTACTACATCTTTTATCACCCCAAAACAGGCCCCATGATGAAACACTTCCTGTTACGCCATCTCATGCCAATCCAAAACGCACTCACAAATGAAACAAACTTGTGGTATCTCCCCCAAGCACCACCTCGATCAACCACACGCCCTTGGACGAAACATACACTGCGCCGTCCCCTGAAGCCCTGGAACACTCTCTCACTGAAACCGCCTCAGCGAGCGCTTTCTCCATTGCACTGCCATCCTCCCGATGATCCCACCTCTCCTGCGCCATCTTTTGTCATCCTGTGAACTCCCTACGATGAAACACACACCTTTACGCTAATACTTGCCGCCCCGAATCACGTCCTTCAAAACATCACACCCCCTTTTCCTTTTTTCCGCCGCCCAAAATCTCTCACAATAAAACTCCTCACACGCTCTATCCTGCTAGCCAGAAACACCCCGCACAATGAAACACAATCGCTTTGCATTTTCTCCCCAGCCCTGCCGCCCCAATACCCCCTTTTCCACGAATGTACCCTCCCACCGCCCTGAGATAATCCCCTCCAATATAACACTGATCTCTTTGTACTACTTCCCGCCGTCCTGATTCACGCCCCTCTACGAAACACATCCCTGTGTAAAATTTCACCTGCCCCACTGTCCGGAAGCACCTCCCAAATTAAATGTAGCCCCCTTGTGACATCTGTTGCCGTCCTGCTGCCCCAAAACAGCACATCAATAAAACAGACGCCTCTTTAGCATTTCCTGTTTTCGCAAATTAAAACCCAATAAATAGACACCACTCGACACCCCATCACCTCCAACAACAGTCCTGAAACAATCCAACGGTGAAACACCCAGTTTGCTCCATCTCCCACTGCTCCATCGTCCCCATCCAAAATGAAGTACCCCTTGCTTGCGCAATCTCACGCTGCCCTGAAAGACAACACTGACAAAACACCCCCTGTGCTATCTCTCATCACCATCACACCCTCTAATGAAACAGTCACCCGCGCCATCTGTTTCCTCTGCTTTTCCTCGTCTTTCAAACTTCTTGATTTTGTATGCACTTCCCTTTTTGAAGGATAAAGGTGAACATTTTGGTGACACCGTCATCGAATTTGCACTGTCAGAACAGACGTGACAGAGACTGACGGAATGATAGAGAGAAAGAGAGTCTTTACATCAAGAAAATTGTGGGAGTCAATGGGTGTAAAGTGTACGTTGGCAAATCAATCCCATGAAATGGAAACAGAGATGACGAGGAAGGTAAAGGGGGACTGAAAGATGTTCTTGGTGAATGTGAGAGCAGGATGGAGCATACATTTGTCCTAAAGAAAGTGAGAAGTATTAAAAGAACTCTTTCAATTTGATGGCAAGCTCAGCCAGAGCAGGAGGGTGGTTTTGGCTGGGGTTATTTCAGACCAATTTTCCCCCCAAAAAACTGCAGAGACCTGATACCATCTGATGAGGAATGTATGAGTAAAGTGATGCATGTGTAAATCAAACGCGGCTGGAAATTGGGGAAAGCGACGTTCAAAGACAGAGGAGCATGGAATGTAATTCGGAACAGACTTGAAACGGAAGAAAACGTCTAGAAGAATTGAGAAAGAGATGAGTTCTCTCGGGCTGGAACTGTCAGAAATAACAGGTCTCCCCGACTGTCATCTTTGTGGATTTTGGGGAGGAGGTAAATATGTTGAAGACGGGCACCAGGTGAAGTAAGGTTCATAAAAATTGTAAACAGAATGGCTTGAAGATCCGTGGTGATGTCAAGGTGCATGAGGAGATAGGAGGAAATATCTGATTTCAAGGTCCATATGCCAGACAACAAAGCACCACCGGAGGTGGCTGGCTTCGTTACAAAGTTAAGGCTTAATGGAGAACACTGAACGCAGTTCGTTCATAGTGAAACAAGTAGCAATGGGTCAGGGAGGTAAGAGGAACTGAGTTGAGAAATGTCATGCTGACAGTTCTGAATGAATGCATCGAGTCCAGTAAAAGGCCCGAACGAGGGTTCCAGGTGGAAGAGAAACGTTGGAAGTTGGTGAACAGGGAGTGGTTCTTTTCAAAAGAAAAAGGCATTGAGTTCAAAGAGTTCATGAGAGTTACTGGCCATTTCAATTCAGCCAACTACTCGCTTTCCGACATGACGTTCTTGGTCTCATCCTTTGCCGAACTGAAACACAGCAGAAGTTGAACAAACAACACCTCATGTCCTGCCTGGAAGCCTACAACTGTGAGGATTAAACATTGAAACCAAAGAGAAAATGGTGGAAAAACTCAGCAGGTCTGGCAGTATCTGTAAGGAGAGAAAAGATGTGCTGTTTCGCGTCGAACTGACCCTTTGTCAAAGCTCTTAAACCAAAGAGAAAATGCTGGAAAATCTCAGCAGGTCTGGCTGCATCTATAAGGAGAGCTGACGTTTCGAATCTAACTAACCGTTTGTCAAAGCCCTTCTTTAGCAAGGGGTCAGTTAGACTCGAAGCAACAGCTCTTTCTCTCCTTACAGATGCTGCCAGACCTGTTGAGATTTTTCAGCATATTCTCTTTTGGATTAAACATTGTGTTGCCCAATTTCGAATCATCTCATTCCCTAACCTTTGATTCCCTTCCCATTCTTTATACTGCTCCCCTACAACCAACGGGTGCGTTGGCTCAGTGGTTCTCACTCTTGCCTCACAGCTCCCCGGACCTGGGTTCGACTCCCGTTTTGGCTGACTGTCTGTATGGAGTTTACGCATTCTTCCCCTGTGTGTGTGTGTGTGTGGCGGTTTCCTCCGGGTGCTCCACTTTCTAAAGACGTGCAAGCCAGGTGAATTGACCATGCCAAATTACCCATAATGATAGTGCGTTAATCAGGGTCTGGGTGGGTTAATATTCAGAGGATTTGTTGGGCCGTGCTGCCTGTCTCGACACTATAGGCGATCTAATCCAAAAAAAATTGACGAGCCAGATCTGACCTCTACCTGTCTTCACCTATCCCCACTACACGACTCTGCCACCCCCACCCCTTTTATCTGCAGCTCACCGCAAACACACAGTCCTGAAGAATGTTTCCACTGAAGCGGTGACTTCTCCGTCTCCTGATGCTACCTGGCTTATTGTATTTTTCCAGCCTTCTGCCTGTCTATCGTTGAAGGCGATAGCATGGAGGTGAGAAATGATGAGCCTTTACAATCTGCGTGCCATCATTTGCAAAAGAAAAGTCTGTGGTAGCATGAATGCTGGAGGTGAACCAGCCAGTAAGATGAAGAAAACATGTAAACACAGAAGCGCTCGGGAAAACGGCTGACGAAAAGACATATTTGAGAATAAAAATAATGATTCCGAATGAAATTGCAAGGAATTAAGTAGATGGAGAAGAACTTGGTACAACTGGCAAATTTCCTGATAGATGATTGAGGGGGGGGGGGTATTTGTTGTGTGATAAAATATAAATCGTTTACAATTAAGTGCAGCAGCTGAAACCCTGTTGAGAACATGTTCCTGTGAATGAATTCACATCAACATCGATTCGATTCTCCCCAGAATGTTATCCGACCAAACAATCTGTGGTCTAACATCAGCTTTATTGTCGGCTTGCCCTGCAACCTTTGGACATTCCACGGAATAGAATTCCGTATGGTGGGGCGGGGGTTGATGGTGGGTGGGGGTGGGGGTGTGGGAGGGGTGTGGTGTAGGGACACATACATTTATCAGGCAGAATATGCAAAGATAATTTGTAGATTGTTACAGTATCCCAGGAAAAACGGTAAAACTAGCAATTCACTGCATCCAGTAAATTATTAAATAGAGTTGAAAATATGTCACTGGAAAAGCGCAGCAGGTCAGGCAGCATCTAAGGACAGGAGAATCGACGTTTTGGGCATGAAACCTTCTTCAGGAATGAGGAAAGTGTGCCAAGCAGATTAAGATAAAAGGTAGGGAGGAGGGATTGGGGGAGGGGCGTTGATGACCTGGGGTGTGCCGTGAGAGAGGGACTCACTGAAATTCTTGTAGAGTGAGGAAGAGAGCTTCTTCAAGGAAGGCATCCTTGTCAGAGGATTCGCAGTAGGTTAAAATCTTCCAGGAGAAAGTGGTAGAGCTTGGTAAGCTACATTGAACAGACAGTAAATGTGATAAATTATGAGATATATCCATTTATCAATAAGATTGTTTGCAAGCTTTTAGGCCCTGAGCAAATATCAGAAGTGATGAGACACTGCACCTGAAGCACTATCGACTACCATGGACAAAATGCATCAGACAGTAGGATCGGTGACGGCATACAAAGTGATAATGATGCACGGGAGGACGCGGATAATGCTGCCTGCAATTCAACATTCGGAGAACAACTTGCCTGAGTGAACACAGAGATATAAAAAGTTTCGAAGATCTGAGGAAAATCGCCCACAAATGTTCTGTGACCAAAGTGGCAGATTATCAAGATGCAAGAAATGGAAGAGTGTAGATATTTCGGAGGGTTTTGGTCTGAAGCAGATCATTGATGCATAATGGACTATCAGAAGAAGTTTGGAAAGGAAAGGTACGCCACAGACCAATTTGGCTTAAATAAAGCTCTCATTGCCATTTCAATAGGTATACATCAGACTATCATGCTTTGAATTTCTTGTTTCTTTCAATCTGTTGTTTCAGCCAAACGGAAACTTACCTGACTCTTTATTTGTTAAATGACGGGCAATTCATGTGAATAATATAACTGATTGATTCCCCGAAATTTTGATGCATGCATAAATATAGATTTACTTCCATGCCTCTGAGATGCCAAACTGGTATATTTAAACTCGGCAGAAATCACTCACTCTCTCACAAAATGATGAAGCCTGCAAATCAGCTAGTGAAAGCAATCTACTACCCTGCTCATACACTTTTTGCTCTTCATGGTGAGTCGCGTCATTGCTAAAAAGCTATTTTTATCAATCAGCTTATTCAGAAATGTTTTACAAACGGCTGGAATAGTTGGATTCGCTTCAGGGTTTCTCGATTCAGAGGGAGTTCAACTATCCTTTTTAAACAAGATCGCTCAGTGAGGCACGATAATATATTTATGTTCATCCCTATCCAAGTTTTGATACATTATCCGCACATTGAATCAAGTTATCAATATCTTCTGTGCAAATGTTTTATAATAACGAATTTTGAGAGCTAATTGATCAACGGTGGCTCAGTGGTTAGCACTGCTACCTCACAGTTCCAGGAACCTGGCTTTCAAAACTACCTCAGACGACTGGCTATGTCACCTCTCAACGTTGTCCCTGCGTTTGTGTGAGTTTCCTCCGACTTTCCGATTTTCATTCGCAGGCAAAGTTAAGCAGAGTGGATGAATTGGTCATTTGCAATTGCCATTGTGTTAAGGGATGTGCAAGCTTGCTGCGTCAGCCGTACAATATGGAGGATTACAGTGTGGTGCAGGATGGTCTTCTGAACTTTGGTGTAGACCTTTTGGGTGAAACGGCCTGCTTTCACATTGGAGTGGTTCTATCATTGTATGAACCTTGCGTTCAAATCTTTGATTTCATTAAAACGAATGTTGGTGTGATAATAATGTGCTTTCATGTACTAAATACTTTTCTTGAACTGTTAACGAATAATAAAAAGACTGCATGTCCATATTGAGGCTCTGTCCTGAATATTATCATGAATTCCTCTTTGGTATATCACTCACTGCTGTTTCTCTCCATCATAGCGAACTTGGCCACAATTTGGATTATTTCACAGAGAAAATGCGTCCTTTCCAAATGTGTCACTGTTTTCATATTGGCAACAGATGTACTGGTCGTAATCAACAATGTAATACTCTACAGCATCTTCAGTTATCACTTTCCTTGGTCATTCCTGTTCATTGCGCCTCTCTGCAGAGTCGTTATATACATGACTGCTGCCTCCTTCACATTTGACCACTTTAAAGTGATTTGTTGCCAGATGCTTCAAATAAAATACTGCACCCGAAGTACTGCAAGCACTCTTGTAATAATCATCACAGTTTTAATCGTATTGAAGGATATATCAGTTTTGTTTGCTTATGAACTCGAACAAATTATTAACTAAGTGCAGTGGGGCTGCTGGTCAAGCAAAGCATGTTTTTCACCTTCTGCAGGAATAGGATTTGTCTG
The DNA here is from genome assembly GCF_020745735.1 of Hemiscyllium ocellatum. Taxonomy (NCBI): domain Eukaryota; kingdom Metazoa; phylum Chordata; class Chondrichthyes; order Orectolobiformes; family Hemiscylliidae; genus Hemiscyllium; species Hemiscyllium ocellatum. The sequence continues at coordinate 76,866 of NW_026867567.1, forward strand.
GCTTTATGGTGCTTATATCGTCTGGATTCCATTTTCTCTGATTGTCTTGTGTAATTCATTAATTGTCAAACGTATTGTACGAGAAAACAGAAGATGCACTGGACTGCGGAGCTCCAGGAGTGGGAATGAAAGTGACTCAGAAATGGAGAATCGCAGAATGTCCCGACTTTTATTATTCTCCATAAAGGTAAGTTTTCTCTTACACTCGTTGCCACTTGTCATGGCTTTAGGTATTATCAGACTAACAGGCACCGTTTATTACGGAGGAAAGTTCAGAGACCCTGAATTTATCGCAAAGGAAATTGAAGATATCTTGATATATATTAATTGTTTCCTAAACCCCTGTATTTATGTCGCGACGCAAAGCAAGGTCAGAAAAGAGATGAAAAATGTTTTGAAATGTCCATGGATATTAATTTGGAGACAAACTCGACAGAAATATGCAAAATGACTTCATCAGAGAAAGTGGTACAGTTCAGGAAAGTCTTAATGTAACGTCTTTTTCGAAAAAAATGCTTTAGATACCTTTCTTGTCAATATTCAATGTGTTGGATTTCCGAAATGCTGTCACACCTGCTAACTTTTTCAAATAAAGTTGCTTTTTTTTAGATTACTTGCAGTGTGGAAACAGGCCCTTCGGCCCAACAAGTCCACCCAGCTGCCGCACATTTACCCCGGAGCCTAACACTACAGGCAATTTAGCATAGCCTATTTACCTAACCTGCACGTGTTTGGACTGTGGGAGAAAACAGGGAGCACCCAGAGAAAACCCATGCAGACACAGGGATAATGGGCAAATTCCACACTGTAAATCACCTGAGGCGGGAATTGAACCCGGATTTCTGGTGCTTTGGGGCAGCAGTGCTATCCACTGTGCCACCCATTTAACATACCTGCAGTTGCTTCGGTTTTGACAGCTGACAGGTACAGTTGTCTGTTCCTGCGCATTTGTTGAGTGAGGAAGACCTACTTCAGGAAGTACAGCACATCCAGCACTCAGATCTAAGACACCCTGATGGTTGTGCATCTGCAACAACAACATTTTTCTCAATTGCAGCAACAAGTTCGAAGACATCTGATTGAAAGCATCAATGAACTTGCAGCAAAGGAACGGTATGTTCACATGTCTTGTTCATTTTCACTATTGCATCAGAATATGGTCAGGTATGGACACATTAAGACAGAGGACATCAATGTGAAATTTGACATGACACTTGCCACACAACTGATATCCCTTGAACGAAACAGCCCACACTCAGTCCATTGTTGTCACATTTCATTTTATACAATTGGGTTTTCCGACTCATTAATACTAGTTTTCAGCAAATTCGATGTGTACAGCACTGTCTTTAGGAAGATTATAAAAATATACAATGAAGCAGAAAGTCAACATGTGTAACCGCATCTGTGAAGAGAGGAGACACAGTTAACTACCAGTGCTGGCAGTTCCCAACACCCTCTGTGTAAAGAAAATATCTCTGACATCTCCCTTCAATCTCCCTCTCATCACCTTCATATTATGCACCCTCGTGATAGTCATTTCAACCCTGGACAAACGGTTTCTGGCTATGCACTCTACCTAAGTCTCTCATCATCTTGTACACCTCTCTAAAGTATCCTCTCATCCTTCTTCGCTCCATGAGAAAAAAAAATCTTGCTTCCTGGAGCTTTCTTCATAAGACATGTCCGCCAATCTGGGCAGCATCCTGGTAAATCTCCTCTGCACTCACACGAAAACTTCACATTTATTGTGTAATGAGACGAACACAACTGAACTCGAGTTGGAGGTTCCAGTGTTGGTCTGGGGTGTGTGCAAAGTTAAAAATCACACAATACCAGGTTATAGATCATAGAACAATGCAGTGCAGAACAGCCCCTTCGGCCCTCGCGAACATATTCATCAAAGACAAGTGAAGGAGAGGGAACGCGCAAGGCAAATCATTCCTACCATGAAAATAAATCATTCAGTTCCTAAGTATGTAATTACTTGTCTGGCCATTCTCCTAAGGTGCCTTCATGATGGCACAAAGACTTCAATTATGAAACTCTTTGGGATGCCAATGTTATTTATTCCCTGTTATTTATTCCCCTGGATCACAGTAACTGGAGGTCATAATCTCAAGATTGTTAGTAAGAGAGCTTGGATTGAATTGAGGGGAATCTTCTTCACTCAAATTAGGAATGCAATTTCTGAGACAATTTATGGCGCGAAATGCAAATGAGGTCTCAAAAGAGAACTGGACATATAATTAAAAGTGTTGGATTCACAGGGCTTTGAGTAGAGGGTCGGAGAATGTGACCAGCTGTGCAGCTCTTTAGTACGCGATACATTCACGATGAATGGAATAATGTTCTTCGGCAATGGGAAATTCTGTGATTTATGATTTGTGCTCAAGGTCTTAGAACAGAAATAGGCTTCAGTAATAAAGTATGGAAATGTGACAAAACAGAAAACTGTTTGAAAAAGGGGCAGCGCTGGGGGAGAGTGGCTTTGGACCAGAAGTGGCAAGAGGCTAAGGGGATGATAACTGCAATATGGTTCTGTTGGTCGGAACTGAAAATAGTCAGGTGATCTGAAGTGGACAATAGTTAAGGGTATGAGAACTGGAAATGTGTCACGTGTTCTGAATTTTGAGGTAAGTATTAGAGTAGAGGAAATTTATGGTTCAAGTGCATGATTCGCTGAAGCTGGCCAGGCAAGTTGAAATCTCGTTAAGAAGGCTTATGCGATTCTGGTAAAGAGGGACATTGAGTATAAATCCACAACTCTACGTCTGCATAAATCTTTGGCAAACTTTGGCAGACAGTTCTGCGCACTTTATTAGGATTGAAAGTCGAAGCCCTCGAGTGAGTTCAAAGGAGATTTAGTAGAATAATTGGATACCCTGAAGTATGGAAACAGGCCCTTCGGCCCAACAAGTCCACACCGACCCTCCATAGAGTAGCTCACCCAAACCCATTCCCTGACTGTGCAGGAGATCACTGTAAAATGCATTAACCTCTGTTTTTCTTTAAAGTTGAGAAAGTCTTTCTGAGATCCAATTCTGCGTTTATCTCCACCCTCATTTACATCCCTAACACTATGGGCAACCTAGGTGGCCAATTCACCTAAACTGCACATCTTTGGATAATGGGAGGAAACCAGAGTATCCAGAGGAAACCAACGCTGACAAAGGGAGAATATGCAAATCGCCACACAGTCACCCGAGGTGGGAATCGAACGCAGTTCCCTCCTGCTGTGAGATAGCAGTGCTAACCATGCCACCCCTGAATGGGACCAGGAAGGCGAAGTTTTAGTTTCGAAGAATGACATAACACAGAGGTTTTTTTTAGGATTTTGAATGTACTGCCTGGTAGAGTGATTGTGAAGAATTCCATTGGATGTCTCATAAGACAGCTGTGTAACTATTTGAAAAGAATGAATTGTGAGATGGACAGATATGTGGCTGGACAGTGTGATAAGCTGGGCAGTTCATTGTAGAATGACTACAGATGTGATAGTTTTAACAGCCTCATACACTGTAAATTTCAGTCACTGAAATGCTGAATAGCAACGAAAGCGTTATGATGCATTGGATAGCACCACTGCTTCACAAATCCAAGGACCCAGCTTCGATTGCAGCCTTGGGTAATTGCGTGGTTTTTGCAAGTTGTTCCTTTTTCAGTGTGAGTTTCTGCTATGTGATCACCTTTCGTCCCACAGAGCAAAAGATGTGAAGTTTTGATGGATTGGTCATGGTAAATTGTCCTTACTGTCCAGCGATTAGCTTGTAGGTGGATTAGCAATGGCTAATGCGAGGTTATGGGAAGAGGAAAAGGGAATGGATATGGGTCGGATGATCCTCCCAGGGTCAGTGCAGACTTGTTTGGCCGAATTGCGTGTATCTGCACTGCAGGGATTCTATGCGTTCATGGAGTCACAACAGTTCAGTCTGTTTTTTTTAAAAATTGATACAGCATTTATGGAATATAAGGGAAGAAGAATGTTGAGGATAAAATTGAAGACGAAGGCGGAATTAGAACTTTACAGGGATTTTGGGCCTATGAAGGAGATCACTGCAGAATGCATTAACGTCCGTTTTTCAAAATTTGTGTAAGTCTTTCTGAGATTGAACTCTGCGTATATCTCAACCCACATTTATATCCTGCCGTTTTCCTTCGGTGTAAAAAAAATGTTCTTGAGCTGACGGGAAATTGTCGGCATCATTTGGATATCTTCACTGAACCATCATCAATGCACCAAATATGCAAGCATCAATGAAGACAACTTTCACAATAATGTCTAACCTGTTCAAAGTTATCAGTCCTGATTGACAGTGAGTTGGAACTCACTGCTGCAGGAAGCTAATTGACTGTTCTTCCTCTGTTGCACTGAATTATGGGAGAGCAGACGGATCATGATGTGGGCAACAAAGGAATGAAGGCGTATACTCACTGTGCCTCTGTCACTAACACGAGATGAGACCGAAGTGTTGTGTGATATCTAGACATGAACCTGTGAGAGAGCATTTGAGAAAAGTTAGTTGTATAAAAATGTATCAATTTTACCACCAACTCCTCTTTTGAAGATTTTATTAATTTAGTAATTGATGTAAAAGGGCTTTTCCATGCAATCCTCTAATTGCTTTCTGAAGTTAGTCTGGGTCACAGCATAAATAACAGTATTTGTGCAGAAAGTGAGGAGTTGAAACATTAAACCGAATTCGAGTAGATAAGTATCTAAATATGGAGATTCATAGACAATGACATACATTGCATTCCATATCGAATACACCATAAACACGAAGCAGACCAATATAAAAGTTCGCGAGACAACTAACCGTAAGATGATTGATATCCTTCGACTTTGCATCTCAGAGTCGGTGGGGCGTTCCCCACTGCCGGACACCGGGTGTCTCGTTCGAGTTTAGCAGGTCAAGGTGATGTATCTGATAATGAAGGCATTGATCAGCAGAAGCGGGATAAATGGCATTTCAGGATTTAGAAACTAGTCAAGGAAATCAATTGATGCCCAAACTGTCGTTTGTACCACAACCTAGATTATGTCAAAATCGCAAGGAAAATTCCTGAACCAACATGCGTGTGCTAGTATGAAATACAGTGACAGTTCCAAGAACAATGTATGCCACTTTTTTCGGTGAAGTACTTAAATTTCAGCTTCTGGCAAAATGGCTACAAATCAGTCAAAACTGAACGTGATGATAAACCAATCTGTGACAGCAAATATTAAGGTAGAGTTAAAATTGCAGATAAGGAAATTCAAAAGTATGAACAAAAAAATCTATCTCAATAATCAATGGTATATGTCTCAGAATTCGATCAAGAATGATGATCAGTGAGTCTGCAAAAGATATGGCCGTAACATAGCATGCAACACAATTGGAGACACAGGGCGACAATCGTCCCTATGTTCGCTGTGAGGAACAAAAGAAAAGAAGGCAGTTATAGTTCAGTTACACCAGAGCTACCATTTTTTTAGTGCATGTTTTGAAACTCCACCACATGATTTTAAAATAAGCAATTCTTGAAATATTATTTCAGGTAATTAGAAGAGACAGGGGTGGGCACAAGCCATTCGGCTATTCAAACATCGACAAAAATTCAGTCGGTACATAAATATCTCAATTTTCCTCATGATCTTTTCCTTGACCACGGACCGCTTGATTTCCCATTCTGATCAGGATTCTATCCAACTCAGCCTTAAGTAGACCTCTCAAGAGTGTGCTGCTGACAGGCAGCATTTGAGGAGCAGGAGGATCGTTGTATTGCGTATATACCTTCACCATAAACGAGCCAGAGGCGCATAAATCTCTTCCCTCCTTTCCCGTTGCAACTTTGGGTACATCCCGTCTGGCACAGATGACTTATTAATACTCAGGTTTTCCAAAATTTCCACCAGACCCTCCCTTATATCATCAAACTATTCGAGTATTTTTTTTCCCACACAGCAGTGAATACTGAAGCAAGGTGTCCATTTAAGGAAATCCCAATCTCCAGGCATACGGTCCCTCCAGTATACTTGATCGGCTCTGCCATTACTCTGGATATCCTCTTGTTCCTCACATAAATGTGGAATGCTTTGGCATTTTCCTTAATCCTACCGGCCAAGGCTTTTTAATGCTCCAGTCTACCTTACCTAAGACTAGGCTTCATTTCATTCCTGCCTACCTTGTCACCCCGTAGAAACGATATTTTAATTCAATATGGAAACCAAAACTGACTACTTTGCTCCATATATGGTCTCACCTGTTCCTTGTTATTATGAAGGTGCAGATGTGTACTGTATGTTAAGAAATTGAAAATTAGGAAGGACTGACAAAGCAATACTCTCCTGAACAAAGTAAGAATGTATCACTTTGGAAACAAATAGTTCCAGCTGGGTTATCATGAAACAAACACAATTTCACATTCTGCCAATCAATTTAACTTATGCTCCAAGATTCCAAAATCCAATCAAATTTGATTTTGTTTTTTGATAATATTAAAACAAATGAAACAATCTGATGTTTTGGAGTATAAAACCAGACATTTCGAACAGTTAGGAAAAGATCTACCAAGGACATGCACAAACATATACAGCTTTAAAGAGCAATCTGCAAGGACCCTGTTTTTGAGAAGCTTGCGTAGCAGAGCATCGAAACCGACCTCGAGGAAATTCTTCAGAGGAAGATACAAGGAGATGATTCGATGGTCCTAATGTTGATGTGTTTTGTACATTTTAATCCGGAGTTTTATGGCCCTGTACTGTAGACTGTGATGTAAAAGATCAGTTTATGAGAAAAGAATTGTAAGCAATTTATTATTCTCTGTTGTACTTAAAGAATAAAATTGTTATAGTTCCATCTGGGATAGTTCCTTGCCTTTCGAATTTTAACAGATTACGACACGAGCTGAACATTTCCTGCGTGGCTGGCTTAAATTGGTAGAGGAGTTTACCGCGTGCCATAATACTGTACAGTTCGAGTAATAGTCCCTATTCTTCTATTCAAACCTCAGTGAACTGAGAACCAACATCCCGTTAGTCTTCCAGGTTATCTGGCGCTCTTCTGTTTACCATGCACGGGTCGATTCGTAAAACAGTTTTCTATGGTTTTCCTCATGTGGGCGGCACGGTGGCACAGTGGTTAGCACTGCTGCCTCACAGCGCCTGAAGACCCGGGTTCAATTCCCGACTCACTGACTGTGTGGAGTTTGCACGTTCTCCCCGTGTCTGCGTGTTTCCTCCGGGTGCTCCGGTTTTCCCACAGTCCAAAGATGTGCGGGTCAGGTGAATTGGCCATGCTAAATTGCCCGTAGTGTTAGGTAAGGGTAATGTAGGGGTATGGGTGGGTTTCGCTTCGGCGGGTCGGTGTGGACTTGTTGGGCCGAAGGGCCTGTTTCACTGTAAGTCTAATCTAAATACTTTTCATTCCTTTGTTATCTCTTCACAAATATATCTGAAAGGGAGTAGAAGAGAAATAATCGAGAATGTGCTGGAAGGTCAGAGAGATTAATGACAGAGACATGAGCAGAAATCAGCAACATGGGACTAATTTGGATGATTAATCATGATTTCATTAAATGTTACAACAGACTCGAAGGGTGGAATGACTTGCTCCTACTCCTAAATTCCATACTTCTCCTTTGAATGTTTTACAGATTACTGATGTTCGATGCTGCGCAGAAACCAATGGATGGAAGGAACTGTGGAGTTTATTGAGGAAGGATCGGAAATGATGGGTTCAGCAGCAGAGCCATTGATCAAGTGAATCCATCGTATAGGGGTGGACGGCTGTGGACACAGTAACGACTCAGATCTGTGCTTGGAAGCTCATAACCCTGTTAAATATAAACGCAAGATTCTGGATACTTCTGATGAGCAATCATCTTTTTTAGAAAAATGAGAGGGGGCTTGAATGTTCATTAGGATGAACACTGTGATCGAGGGATTATTACAGAAACAAAGCTTTGAACTTTATTCATTGGAGTTTAAAAAATAAATACTGCTCTGCTTAAAATTAAGCGTTATTAATTTGTACGTTACAAGGTAAATGTTGAAAGGATGGTTCCAATCTGACAGGATCTGGTAACAGAGGGAACAGTCTCAGAATATAGAAGGACCAAATTAACACTGAAATGAGGAAGGATTTCTTCTCGTAGTGGGTTGTGTGTCTTCGGAAATAATTGTAGCAGAGAGGTGTCGGATAGTATCCTTCTGCGTACATAAAGTTGAGATAGGTAAATTCTTGATCAGACAGGGAATGAAAGCTTGTCGCGAAAAGACAGGGAAGTGGACATGTAGAGTATTGGATTGGCAGTCATATCGTAGAAAGGTCGAGCAGGCTCAAACCTTAAGCTCTTTTTCTTTCCTAATTCTCATAATCGCACAGCATTAGCAACTGAATAATGGGTTCCATCTGGGACAGATAACCAGGCATTCATTTGTTCCAATCAGGCAACCAGATTTCTACATAACTTATTGTGCCTGGATAAGTGTTGAGAAAGTAAAGGAGCTGAATTGGTATACGTGCGAAGATTCTTCAAATGAATCTGGACATTTGCCTGAAAACACTTGAAAGGGAACAAAGTTTTCAACACAGTTGCAAATTCATCATCAAAAATCATTAGATTTTGGCACAACACTTTGAACGAGACAAACAAAAGGTAAAGTTAAATAAACATCCAACAACTCACGCATTCATCTTGACACAAAGACGTGATCAGTGAGAGATGTCTTTCGTTTGTATGAGAGAAAGTAGAGTAAGGAGTGTGATGGAATTATCCGAACATGCGTACGTGCATGCAGTTCAAACAACACACAGGATATGAGACACAATCCAGGACAAAACAGCTTGATAATGTGCACTCTCTCCACCACCGACGCTCAAAAGCATCAGTGTGTTTTCTGTACAATATAGATTGCAGAAATTCAACAGCGATCCTCACGCAAATCCTTATAAAACCTATATGTGTAACATCTAGAAGGACAAGGTCAGAGAGACATGGAAGCCAGTCCCTGAAATTCTGCTTCCAAACATTCACTACTTTGATTCGGAAATACATCGCCGTTCCTTCTATTTGGTTGTGTCAAAATGCTTCACTTTCTACCCTAATGACATTGCAGATGTACCTGCAGCATCTTCACTGCAGCAGTTGAAGAAGGCAGCTCACCACCGCCACTAAAATGTAACTCTGGATGGGCAATGAATTGCTGAACCCAACCAGCGAATCCGATATCCCACGAATGAATACGGGAAAATCTGATCAGCATGATAATAAAGTCATTGCCTGCACACAGAAGGAGACCATAGTGTATCGGTCCATCCGTTTGCAGTTGACAGATAAAGTTACCATGGCTGTAAACACACCTTGCAATTGTCTAAACATATGAAGTCAACGTGTAACAAGAGCCAAGCAAGATGTGATAACGCTTGGCAATTGTTTGGTCAGGGTTCAGCTGACGTATTTTATCCCATTCGGATGCACTGGACGTCAGCAAAGTTGGAAAAATGACATCAAGTCTCAGAATATATTTAGTTTAAAAGAACATTTTGGATGCTTGGGCTTCTTCAGTTGCAAGAAGAGATTCGAAAATTTCAAAAACTGCCCACTTCAGATCAATAACCATTACGCAAAAATAGTAAGAATAGACGCAGAATCTCCTGTGTACGAAGTGTACCACTGAAAAAAAAGGTGAAGCCTTCACGGTGACAGCAAATTGACAGCTTTGAAGTTACTGACGTAGAAGAATTGAAAGGGAAACAGAGGTCAAAGGATGAAACTCTCCTTGCACAGTGAGTCATTTGAATTTAACATTAACAGCATGAAACCACTGTCGAAGCATATGGAAACATTCCTGTCAAACGAACTTTAATGAAAAACTTGGTGGGAGACGTGGAGGGAGGATTGGAAGATCACGTAGAATAAGCCTGAAGATCTTTTGTTCAACATAGAACAGATAATATAAAGCGTTTAACATTGTACAGAGATCTGTATGGCAGAGGAACAGTAACGTTGGCCCACAATGTTGTACCAAATAAGATGGCAAATTAAACTAATCAATTCTGACTGCCCCTGGTCCATGTCACTGAATACCTTGCATCATCCATGTGCTTATACCAACGCCCTTTAAAAACCCTTATCGTCTCTGCCTCCACCACTTATCCGATAGCGTGTTCCAGGCACTTACTCTCTGTTTAAAAAAGTGTCCCTCATATCTCCCTTCAAATTTCCCCCATTCACCTTAAATACAATAACCCCCACCCCGCCTCCAGTTTTAGGTATTTCAGCACTGGGAAGAAGATTGTAGCTGTGAACACTACCTATATAGTTCATTGTTGTGTAGAATTCAAACAAGACTCCCCCAGCCTTCGCTTCTACAGAGAAAACAACTCTGTTTTTCCAGCCACTTTTTGGAGCTCATCCCCTTTAATCCAAGCAGCGTATTGGTAAAACTTTTCTGCAACTTGTCCAGAGGTTCCACTCCATTCTTGTAAAGAAGCGACCAGTCTTAAGTCTGCGCTTTTTCGGAGCTATTTATTACAATATAGGGATTTTTTAAAAAATGCAAGTATTGTAATGGAATATCTGAAATCAATCAAATTACCAAATTTCTTCGGAAGTCTGATTTGCACAGCTGTAAGTCCAACACCGGAGAAGGCCCGTAGTGCAACACTCTGAAGAAGAATCCGATTGAACTCACATCATCAACTCTGAGCCTTCCTTTTCAGATTTCACGGATCTACTGAGTCTCAGCAACACTTTCTGCTTTATCTCTTTGAATGAAAGGGAGATTTACCAGGATTACCGATGACAGCGAGAACTGGAGAGTAAAAGTGTTGAATAATCTAAAGCATCACACTTCTTGACTCACTCAAAGGAGGAAGGAAAAAGGGTGACCTGATAGGAGATCACATTAATCTGAGAGGTATGGAAAGAAGTTATACGTTGGGACGTTTCCACAAGATTGAAATGTAAATTATTAAGGGCGTAAGCATAAGATTTCCTGCTCTGTCCCACTGAATTCCTTGACGTACACGGTCTGCCCACTAACACTTTTTCTAGTTATAGAATCCTAAAACTCAGAATTCTGAGAACAGTAGGAGGCTATTTGATCCATCCTATATAATTGATTACAAATGAATTGTACATTTATAAAATTATTTTGGAATATTTTTATATATTTCAATCTTAAATGATGTGGAAGAAAATATTGGTGACCCGATTAGTCAGTTTGCAAGTTACACAAACGCTGGGGGAGATGGTGATGAGGAGACTGCGATGAATTGCCAGGCGACTCAATGTGATATAGTTTGGCAACGTTAGCAAAGATGTTGCAGATGGTGTTTAATCCATATTAACGCGAGGTGACGCATTAAAGGAGATGAAATCCAGAAATGAAGTGTACAGGAAATGGCAGAACCATGATTAGCATTAACAAGAAACGGATCTACTCGCACGGGTTCGTATTTCCCAGTATGTTGCAACAGATGTGATATGTTGTCATGCTTGCTTTCTTGTTCTGGGAATAGAAGAGAAAAGGTGGCAAGTCATGTTGCAGCCATACAGAACTTTAAATAGATCCCTTTGCAATGTTGCATATATTGATAGTCACCACAATGCGCAAAGAATGTGGAGGCTGTGGGAAGGGTACACAAATAGTTTGCCATGATGTAGTATGAGTTATGAGGTAAGAATGGATCGACTAGGTTTGTTTTCACTTGATTGTAGAAGGCTGAGAGGTGACTTGACAGTAATTTATATATAAAAAAAGATGTCATGGATAGTTTGAGACTTTTTCGATGTGTAGAAATGTCAGTCACGAAAGGATATCGGTTAAAATAAAGAAGTGAATGTTTAAAGGAGATTCACGAATCAAGACTTTAGACAAGCGGGAGGCTAGAACCTCGAATATATTGTCAGAGGAGATAGTGGAGGTGGATACAATCGAAAAATTTAAAACGGATTTGTACACATATATAGCAGGTAGGAAATAAAATGAAATGCATCGTGTAGGGCTAAATATTTCTTGGTTTAAAGACTTATAATATCATCGGAACACTCTTGGTGGGATGAGGTCTGCTCGCGTGTGGCCATTTGCTTTGCTCTTTTAGCACGTTGTTCTTTCACATGCTTGCAATGAAACACCCACAATGACTCACAAAGACAACCACACACAATAACACAATCACAGACGGTCAGCGAAGGTTTCCTCGACTAATACTTGAGATGAGCGGATTTCATTATGAGAAAAGATAACCAAGGCCAGGGCTCAAAACTCTAAAATTACGAAAAGCGGTAGGTTACTGAATTGACACAAATTTGATTTGAAGGATATTTGGACGAAGTGATTATTGAGAAAGTGTTTTTCTTTGTTTGGGAATTACATAATCGTCCCAAGCAGCATCGAAATAGGCTTTTTAGAGCCACCAGGACTATGTTGTGCAACACGCAACGAGCGGCCAAACCCCCATTTACATGCATAGCATGTTACTCTTTGCAATTTCAAGTGGTCATCCAGATAAGTGGTAAATTTTGCAAGAATCCCTGCCTCTCTCACTCTCTCAGGCAAAGCGTTCCATATTTCTTACGCACTCTAGGTAAAACATCTCGATTCGATTTTCTTCTCCTGTTAACGATATGGCTCCTGGTCATCCTCATTTCTATTCTGGGAAGAGATTATCGTGATGCACCTGCTTATACCTCTCATAACTTTATATGTCTCAATCTGATCCCCATATCAGCCTCCTCTGTTCCACGGAATAGAACCCCAGCTTATCGCCTCTCTCCTAATGACTGCGATCATACTTTATAAGTTGCGGAAGATATTCGCAAGAATATTGCTTGGATTGAGACATCTTCCCACCTTATAAAGTATAATCTTGTTCTTCCAATTGTGTGGTAGCCAGAAATGCACACAGTATTCCATCTGTGAACTCATCAAAATTTTATAAGCATCCATCCTTGTTGATTTTCTTGGTCACAGTAGCATTTGGAGGAGTGACAGCGAGGAGCAGAGGAGGAAAAGGAGGAGTTAAGGTTAAAAAAAACTCTGGAGTTCAGGGTTCTTCATTTTCTAGGCGGCAGTTGCAGTTGAAGGTGAGACAGCGAGGACCAGAGACCAGACGGTAAGGTAGGGGTAGAGTGTAAAAAGTTACCTCGTGCATACACAGAGCGGACACGGGACTGCTGTATAAATACGTTTTATTGTGGGCGGCTGTTTTACCTGAAACACTACTCAGATAGTATCTCTCACCAATTTCCTGCTCTAAAAAAAATTTTCTACGCTCCAGAATGAGAAGGTGACCCCTCTTTTTCCCTCTCCTTTAGTTTTCAGTAGGCTCGTTAGGAATTTAAAATCGTGGGAATGGAAGTCATGGCTGTTGAATGTTCCTCCTGCAGAATGTGGGAAGCATGATTACCGCCAGTGTCCCTGATAACTGTATCTGCAAGAAGTACACCCAACTTCAGCTCGTAGAAAACGTCTGATTTGGGAACTGGAGGTGGAGCTGGATGAAATTCGGTCCATTCGTCAGGCAGAACGGGTTATGGAGAGCAGTTACATTCAGTAGGCACACTTCAGGTACAAGAAGCAGGTTGATGGGGTACCCTCAGTGGATGGAACTGAAACCGGCAGGCAATGACGGGATCCTCTGTGGCGGTTCACCTCAACAACAAGTACGCCATTTTGGATACTGTTGGGGTGTAGAGACAACCTATCAGGAGCAAGCCATGGGGCTCGGGTCTTTGGCACAGAAACTGTTCCTATTGCTCAGATCGGAAGTGGGAAGAGGAGCACAGCATTAGTCATTGGGGACTCCATATGTAGGGGAAAAGTTAGGTCGTTCTGAGGTAACGAGATAGACTCACGTTATCTGCCTGATAAGTGCTAGTGTTCATGATGTCTCTGATTGGATTTTTGGGAAATTTGCAGGGGAGAGGCAGTAGACCCAAGTCATGGTCTACATAAGCACCAACTACATAGGTAGGAAGAGAGATAGGGATCATAATGCAGAATTCACGTAACGGGGGTGGTTGCAGAGTCGAAGTTTAAAGATAGGTCAAACAGAGTTGTTATCTCCGGTTTGATGCCCATGCCACGTTCTGGCGAGGTGAGGAATAGGGAGAGTGGTTGAATACATGGGTACAGTGCTGGTTCAGGACGCAGTGTTTTGGATTCCTGTATAATTGGATCTCTTTCTGGGATCGGTGAGTGCTCTACGAATAGGATGGTCTGCACCTGAATCAGAGGGGTACTGTCACAAAGCTAGTCCATTTTCTATATTAAAAGTTGTTGCTTGGCTCAAGGAGATTCTGTCATTGATTTCCTTTCAGAGCTGCAACAAATAAACCGACGAGATTCCCGTTCGAAAGTAATTGGGGGAATTTCCCACACTGTCAACAAAGATAGCATCATTATGATTCCTGGGGTTGAGTGATTTTACTGAAGGTTTGGATCCAACCTTAGCAGTTGGCTGCTCCACTCCCCGAATTTTTGGATTATGTTTCCTACAGTGTGGAAACAGTCGCTTCGACCCAACCAGTCCACACCCAACCTCCAAAGTGTAACAGACCCGAACCAATTTCCCTAGGACGAATGTGTCTAACGCTATGGGCAATTTAGCATGGCCAATTCACCTGACCTGCACATCTTTGCACTGTGAAATGAAACCGGAGCAAACTTCACACAGACAATAACACGAGGTTGGAATCGAACCTGGGATTCTGGTGTTGTGAGGCAGCTGTGCTAACCACTGAGCCACCGTGCAATTGTTGCAAAAAGGCAAGAATTTGCAGTGGACCGGGGACTGTCAAAACGTATCTGATAGGTTAAAAACTGCATTAACCACTGCCCAGTATTAGTCACACCGGATTACAAGAAGCCTTTCAGGGTGACTATTGATGCCAGCGATATTGGTGTCGGTGTTGTGCTCCTGCAGGAAGGTGATGAGGAAATTATAAAGACCCATCGGATATTTTTGCAGGAAGTTGAACGTTCATCAATAGAAATCTTTGATGGTGGCGAAGGAGACTTTAACCTTGGTGTTGGCATTGCAACATTTCATGTTTTATAACAGTAGCAATGCATCTGAGAAAACCGTATTTACCAATAACAACTTATCGACTCTTGTGGAAAAATGCCAGACTGTTTCGATGGTGCTTGTTTCTGAAGTTAAAAATCACACAACACCAGGTTATAGTCCAACAGGTTTAACTGGAAGTGTGCTCCCAATTAAACATGTTGGACTATAACCTGGTGTTGTGAGATTTTTAACTTTGTACACCCTAGTCCAACACCCCAGCATCTCTAAATATTGTTTCTGAAGACATTCATCTTGCCAATTATGCATGTGGCAGGTCGCGAAAACATTATTGCTGATGCATTGCCGAGACTCGAATGAGATACATTGGCATTTGGTGGTGAGTGTGCTGCCGCCTGAATTTGCATGTGTTTGTGCAGGTTTGCATGGTTATCGTTAAAATAGTGTATATGTGTGTTTAGACGACTAATCGAGCTTTGAATGGTTAAAAATTAAGGCATCTTTTGGAATTGATGGTTATTTTAAAGGGGGGTGGGGGTGGGGAGATGTCACAAATCCAGTCACTTCTTTTTTCGAAGTTGTTCAGCAGCTCAAGGAGAAAAGGTCCTTGTCTTTTTTTTCGGAGGAACAATAAACTGGGTCAGCCTCCAGTCAGTCTGGTTTGGTACAGAGTTGAAAAGAATTTTGACAGGCCTTTTGTTTATATATAAACAGATGAGGTTATCGACCAAAGTCGTCATGCTTTAGAGGTAATCTGTATGAGGAAAATGAGGTGAGCTAAGCAGTTTGTGAGAAGTTCAACAGGGAGCTGTGTGGAAACTCTGTCTATTTCTACCTTCAACTTCAACCTGTAAACTTGTATTCTGGTTTGTAAATGGAGTTTGTTTATTGGCACTGTTGAGTGTATTTGCAAAAGAATAATTCAGTCTAGTTTGAATAGATTTAGTTCTGTATGGGTTCTTTATTCTGTTCTTTCTGCTTCATTGTGTAATTTTGTTTAAAAATCTAGTGTTCAACCTAGTTATATTACACAGAGTAATTTTCAATGTACAATTGTCGAAACAACATGCAAAGTTTAGGACGAGGGCTGCCTGCTGATAAATGCTTTTGAGTTTTCTGGCCTAGTCCATAACAGGTATCAGTATCCTGTGGAGGGCGGGATGGGGATAGAGGGGGGTGGTGTGGGAAATTTACTAATGCTCTTTGGGTGGTTTTAAAGTTATTCAGCAAAGAAATGTGAAGTCAAACTGTAAGTCGAGTGCAAAGGTTGTCAAGAGGAGGGATGTCCAAAATAAGATTTCAGGGTCACTAGAGGGCACTGGCAAGCAAGAAATGTGTCCATTGCAACGCCCGGAGCATGCGGAAGAATGTGGATGAACTTTCAGCATGTGTCAATACCTGGGGTTTTGATGTCGTGAGACATGGGTAGCACAGGGAGAGGAATGGTTGTTGCAGTTTCCAGGAATTAGATGGATCATTAAGAACAGAGAAGATGGTAAAACATTTGGGGTTGTCGTTGTTGATTTATGATAATATTGCAGCTGCACGAAGGTCATATGAAGATTCGTCACCTGAGCTAGTATGGATTGAGATGAGAAAAAATAAAGGGGAGGTCACACTGTTGGGATTTTTCTACATACTCGGATTGTTCCAGGGATTTAGAAGAAAGTTTAGCAGAGACGATTCTCGACATGAGCCAGAATGACAGTGGAGTTGTTGTGGGGGGATTCAGCTTCCCAAATATTGACCGTGAATGCTATGTTTGAAGTACTTTGGATGGAAGACATCCAAAAAAGATCGAGGCTATGGGCAATGTACTCGGCTAGGTGTTAGATTTAGAGGGTGGTGAGAACTTTGGTGGTCGTGCCAACAATTCGGTCATGTTTAATTTAGTGATGAAAGGGTATGCAATGGGGGATAAAAGGTACAGTTGGGAGAGTGGCAATTAGGATGTGTTTAGGCAAGATTTAGGATGCAGAGGATGGCGAAGGAAACTGTAGAGGATAGGCACGAGAAATGTGGAGATTTTAAAAGGAAAGCTACTGTCTGTCCTTGTTAAGTATGTACCTGTCAGACAGGAAAGTGGTTGTCGAGTGCAGGAGACGTAGTTTACTGAGGAAGTTGAGTCTCTGGCAAGGAGGATGAAGTTGGCTTATGTTAGAATAAGATAAGCAGGCGATTGAGAGTTTCAAGGTCGCCGGAAAGATCTCAAGACAGAACTAAGATGGTCGAAGTGGGGGCATAAAGTTTGTTGGCGGAATCGATCAGAGGAAACTCTCAAGCTTTCGACAGATTTCCAGGTGATAAAAGAATGACTAGAATATGATTAGGGACAATTAAAGACAACAGTGGGATGTTGTGTGGGGAGTCAGAGGTGATAAGGGAAGTGTGAAATGATTGTTTTTTGGCAATGTTCACACTGGGAAAAAGTGAATTTTGTAGAGGAGAATTTTGAGAAACAGGCTACGAGTCGAGATGAGACTCAGGTTCACGAGGTTTTTTGAAATTCCAGGAAGTGTGAAAATTGACAAACCCCATGGCTGGATGGGATTTATTCTGGGATTATCTGGGAAGCAAGGGGGGAGATTTCTGCGGCATTGACTTTGATCTTTACGTTGTCATTGTCTTCCGGAATAGGACCAGTAAACTGGAGGATAGCAAAAGCTTTTCCCATGTTCAAGGAGAGTAGAGACAACTCTGGGAAATATACACCAGTGAGACTTACTTCCTTGTGTGTGAAGTGTTGGTTAAGGTTAAAAGAGATAGGATTTCGAATCAGCTGCATTGGAATCAGTTGATTAAGGATCGTCAGCACTGTTTTGTGCAGGGTAGGCCGTACCTCACGAATCTTATTGAGCTCTTTTTGAACGTGACCAAACAGGTGGGGAAAGCCGTTGATGTGGTGCATTTGGATTTAAGTAAGGCGTTTGGTAAGGTTCCCCATGTTAGGCTGCTGCACAAAATAAGGAGGCATGGGATTGTGGGTAATTTAGTCGTTTGGATCGGAAAAAGGCGAGCTGAAAAAAGACAGAAGGTAGTGGGTGATGCGAAATGTTCATTGTGGAGTTCAGTTACTCGTGGTGTACCACAAGGATTTGGTTTGGGTCCACTGTTGTTCATCATTTTAATAAACGACCAGGATGAGGGAGGAGAAAGATGGGTTAGTAAATTTGCGGACAACAGTAAGTTTGGTACAGTTGTGAATAGTACCAAAAGATATTGTCATTTACAGTGGGACATACATAAGCTGCAGAGCGGGGGTGAGAGGTGGCAAATGGAGTTTAATTCCGGAAAGTGTGAGGTGATACACTTTGAAAGAAGTGACATGAATGCAGCGTGCTATGCGAATGGTAAGATTCTTGGTAGTGTGAATGAGCAGAGAAATCTCGGTGAAATTACGAAAGGTAACGAGCATAAAACATAAATCCATCAAAGTTGACATTCAGAGTGCAAGGGCTGTTGCGAAGGCATTTTTTTTTGGTCGAGGGATCGACTATCAGGACCATGAGGTAATGATACAACTGCACAAAACTCGGCCGCACTTGGGTGGCAATTGTGGTCACTGCGTTATAGGAAGGATGTGGAGCTTCGGAAAGGGTTCAGGGGAGACATTGCCTTGTATAAATGGCAGGTCTTAGAGGAAAGGTTAAAGGACTTGAGGCTGGTTTCGTTGGAAAGAAAAACGTTAAGAGGTGAATTAATGCTGTCATATAAGATAATGAGAAGGTTAGGTCTAGTGGACAGTGAGAGTCTTTTTCGTAGAACGGTGATGGCTAGCACGAGGGGGCATAACCTTTCTATGTGATAGATTTAGGACAGATATCAGAAAAAGTTTCTTTACTCCTGCAACAGTTGCAGACTCGTCAGCTTTTAAGAAGATAATTGGACAGGCCTCAGGATGAGAATGGAATAGTTTCTGTCATATGCGTTTCCGATTCTTTTCACAGGGTGATGTAACATCGAGGGAAGTAGGGCCTGTACTGCGCTGTAATGTTCTATGTTCTATATTTTACGCCACTGCTAATGAAGGCAAGCATATTTTATGCATTCTTCACCATTGTGTCTTCCCGTGCTGACACGATCAGTATCTATGTACTTTTATGTTCAGATCGCTTTGTTCCTCATTGCCCTGTGGGGTTCTTCTATTCGTTGAATGCACCTATCCCTCATTAGATATGCCAAATTGCTTTAGTCCTTGCACTTGCCGAGATTAATTTTTGATATCACCGTTAAGGATCTTCCAAAGATTGGTGATCACAGTCTGGTAGGATTTGAAATTAATTTTGGGACTGAAAAAATTACATCACAAAGGAGTATTGTGGCATGAAACAAAGGAAATTACATCGGAATGAGGACAGATTTGGCCTGAGTAGATTGTGCAGGAATTCTCAGAAGTTTTACAGCTGAAGTGCAGTGGTAGATATTTCAGGAGCTACTCAATTCCCAACAATTGAATAAATCCCAGTCAGGGAGAAAGACGGTAAAAGTGGCAATAAATAAACATTCATGGTTACACAAAGAGGTCAAAGATAATAACAAGTCGAAAATTAAAGTGTACCAAATGGCTAAGAAGAGTGGCATCCTGGAATATTTGGAAAATTCCAATTTTAAACACGGGGTACTCAAAAAGAAATAAAAGAATACTCGGGTAATTTACGAAAGGAGACCAGCATAAAGTGTCGAATAGGAAACCAAAGGCTTCTGTCGGTGGATTAAATTAAAGTGGATCGCTAAGATCGATGTTGGTCGCTTGCAAAATATAACTGGAGAGTTAATAGTGGAGAGCAGTGAAATAACAGAGATGATAAATCAAGACTTTGCCTCTGTTTTCACTTTGGAGGAAAACGCAACAATTTCTATTGGAACGGGCAAGTTAGATATTAAAGAAAGGGCACTACGTCGAGCAATCGGCATCTGTAGGGAAAAGGTGCTCAGTAAACTAAGTCATCAGAGAATGGATCCGTCTCCAATCAGATCTATCACCCACAGTTCCGCAGGTGAATCAATTCCCCATTACATCGGACATCGTATCAAAGGGAAAACAGGGGTGATTAGATGAAGTGCAGGAGATGGAACACATCTCGTTTGGAGCTCGTTCAGCTGCAGTGCTGGGGAATCTGCAGAAGAGGGAGAAGGTGAACATTCTGGGGGCCCCCTTATCGATGTTTGTAAGATCAGAACAGACGCCACGGAGACTCACACACTGATAGAAAGAAATAGAGTCATGACAGGAAATAGGTTGTGGAAGATACAGTCAAGATAACCGTTTGAGCCAGTGGGTTTGTAATGGATATTTGTGCCCTGCCTGTCCTCAGAAAAGAAAATAGAGATATAGACCGTCGGGTAGAGGTCAGAAATGGACTTGAGGAAAATTAAATCCGAATGGAGCACACGTTTCTCCTGAAGAAAGCGGAGCTAAATGACAACTCGTTCAGTATGAGGGCAAGTGCGGCCAATTGTACGACTGTGTTGATAGATGGCAACAGTTCAGACCTCTTTTCCATGAATAGCTGGAGAGATCTGAAACCATCCTGACGGGAAATATGCGCTTAAAGGAATTTCACGTCAAGAAGAAGTGGCTGGAAGTTCGTTACTTTGACGTAAAATGACAAAGGTGCAGTTGATGAAAGGCAGAACGGACTGGAAAAGGGGAGAAAGTTTTGAATTGAATGTAGAAAGATATGGGATCTGTGTGGCAGAAACTGGCAGTAATAATTTGCCTGTCCTGGCAATCCTGTTAGCAGATTCTGGGAAGGAGGTACAAGCGGGCCATGTGTAGTTGGAAGGAAGGAAAGTGGAAGCACTCCATGAAGTAACGTTAGCAACAATTGTGAACGCACACGCCTGAAGTTCAATATTGAGGGCATGATCCAAGGGACGATAGATGGAAACATCTGAAACCTGGCGTGCAGCCTCAGCATTGTCGCAGGCAGTACGCCAGTCAACACCAATTCCATGCTTTTTGCGGGCCTAATTACAAAATTAGGTTTGATACGAGAAGACGCAGTACAGTTAGTTCAGAGTGAGCGATGTTGCAAGGGGGAAGGGAGGGAAGAGAAATTAAGGTAAGAAATGTCATGCCATCAGTTCTGAATGACCAGCTCGAGTTCAGCAAAAAGGCAGGTGCGTATGTTCCAGGTGTATGGAGCGTGGTGAAAGTGGGTGAAGAGATCTGGGAACCGGAAGAGTTTTCTATCAAAAGAAATAGGCGAGGAGTTGAAACGGTAGACTGAGACTTATTGAAGATGACTGCATTAAAGAGTGCAAGCTTGAACGTAATCGATTTTCATGACATACTTTACAAAAATAAACTGTAGTAACATGAATAATGGGAGGTGAAACAAATAGCAAGATTAAGAAGAGATGTAATTACAGCAAAACTGGAAACAATGTGGTTGCCTGAAGAGTGTCGGACCAAAAGGGTTCGTCAATAAACACAACCACAATGGTCCGTTTCCTTAAGTATCCTGTGATTGCAAGAATGAAAAGTTGTGTTAACTTTTAGGTCTTTGGGATTAGTTCAGAAAATTGTTGTTCTTGCATTTTTTTTAGATTAGATTTACAGTGTGGAAACAGGCCCTTCGGCCCAACAAGTCCACACCGACCCGCCGAAGCGCAACCCACCCATACCCCTAACCTAACACTACGGGCAATTTTTTTAGCATGGCCAATTCACCTGACCCGCACATCTTTGGATGGTGGGAGGAAACCGGAGCACCCGGAGGAAACCCACGCAGACACGGGGAGAACGTGCAAACTCCACACAGTCAGTCGCCTGAGGCGGGAATTGAACCCAGGTCCCTGGCGCTGTGAGGCAGCAGTGCTAACCACTGTGCCACCGTGCCGTCTTCCAAATGTCGTCTTCCACAACAAAAGGCATGTTCGAGACAATAATGGAGATAATGGATGAAATCGTGAGGAATCAAGCAGATGGGGAACAAAGTCGTGCAGCCAGCGAATTTCCTGATAGATGTGATCTGTGGTCTTTGCTATTGACAATATAAATATTTTCCAATTGAGTGCAGGATTTGAAACGAGGTCGATGCTATGTTCCTGTGAACGAAATCACGCGACCATTCATCTGATTCTTCCTAGAACCTTATCGGACCAAACTGATTGTGTACTACACTCCTTCAGTGTAGGCAGGCCTTGCAAAGAATTATGTTCAGGCAGCAGTAGTCTATTCTGGATTGATTGCAAACTTTCAGATCCTGAGCAATTATCAGTTGCGGTGAGTCAAAATGTCGTGGAAGGACTCAGTGGTTTATCAATTGTCATAGGAAAACACAACAGTCAAAAGGATCGCTGAAGACTCACAAAGCGATACCCATGCACGGGAGAAGGCGATGCAGCCCAAACAACAGCTGTGTGAAACTCAGCATTCAGGAAACATATTGACGAGTTTAGCTGAGTGAATGTAGACATACAAAAAGTTTCGAAGGTTCCAGATTGAACAGCTACAGACATATGATCAGAGTGGAGATTCTCAAGACACAAGAAATGTACATATCTCAGAGTGCTTTGGCCTGAAGCCGATTATGCATACAGAGTAAACTATCAAGTGACTTTGGGACTTTAGAAGTTAGCCACGAGTAGTGACAGGGTAATTTGCATTTAAAAGTCCGACTGCCATTTCAGTATTAATGCATCTGATTTCCCTCCTTTGAATATTACGCTTCTTCAAATATTTGTTTCAGCAAACCAAATGTGTTACTTTAACTGACTATATTTGTTAAATAACACCAATTAATGTGAGCAAAATAACTGCTTGATTCCCGGAAATTTTGATGCATGCATAAATATGCATTCCCCTCTATGCCTCGAAGATGCCAGATTGGACTATTTAAGCTCAACAGAAAGCACTCAATGGAAGACAAAACGATTAAATCTGCAATTCCACTGGTGAATGATATTTACTACCCGATAAATGCATTTGTTGTTCTCCCCGTTGAGCCAAGTTATTTTTCCACCTAGTTTTCTTTATTAAATTATTCAAAAAATGTTTTACGCACCTCTGAAGTCGGTGAACTTGTTTCAGAGATTCTACGTCCGGGGTCGGAGAACTGCCCCTACGCCACAAGAGGGCATAATGAGCCAGTATATTGTCTTGGTGTTGAGCCCTGTCATCGTTTTACTTGGTTATTTGCACATTGAGTTGCAACACCATTTTCTTCCCGGTTGCCCTTTCATAACAACTCATTTTGACAGCTGATGGATCGATGGTGCCTCAATGTTTATAACTGCGGACAGATAGGACCAAGAACACAGGTTCGAATCGTACCTCAGACAGCAGTCTGTGTGCAGTTTTCACAATGTCCACATGTCTATGTGAGTTTTCTCCCTCAGCTCCGATTTCCACTCAGGTAATGCAGGACAGGTGGACTGCATTGGCCAGGGTAAATTGCACATTGCGTCCAGGGATGTGCAGGCTTTGTAGTCTATACTTGGTAAATGCAGAATTACAGGGAGAGGGCAAGAGAATGAGTCTCTGCACGACGCTCGTTGGACGTTTGAAATCAACTCAATGGGCGAAATGGCCCGCTTCCATAATGGAAGGACTTTTTTTTACTTCAACGAAACTTGCATTTGTGTCTCTCCTTTCACTTCATCTCTCTGGTGTGACAATAACTTCCCTTAACGTTTACTGTGTGTTAGTGGACTCATTGTTCTTCTTCACAAATTGATCTCAGTGACAATTGACTAAATTATTTTCGTTTATTTTGAAATGAATAAAACTGACTCATATTATTATGTTTCAGGCACAGTTATGAATAAGTTGTTTCTCTCTCATTGCGGATGTGACCACAAATTGGATTAATTCATAAAGAAAATGTGGTCTTTCCAAGTGTGTCACTGTTCACATATTGCCCACGTCAGCAACAGATCTACTGATACTAATCAACAATGTAAGAATGCAACGAATTGTCAGTTATCACGTTCCTTGTTCATTCCTGCCCTTTACTCCTTTGTACACTTTAATTAAATGTATGATTACTGTCACTCCGGATCTGTCGGTTTGGTGCGTTGAGTCGTTCACACTTGATCGATTTATGGTTATCTGCTGCCAAAAGTTTCAAGAACAGTATTGTAATTAAGAACTTCAATCAAGCTGGTAATAACGATTATGATTGTAATTGTAATGAATGATATACCAGTTTTGTTTACATATGAACCTGAACAAATTATTAACAAAGGGCAGTGAGGCTGCTGGCCAAAGAAGCTTTTTATTCGCATTTTGCAGGTATATGGCGAATCTAGTTTTACAGTGCTTTTGTCTTTCAGATTCTATTCATTTCAATAATCTTGTGTACTTCAAACGTATTTTATTGGAAAATAGAGCCTGCGCTGGACTGCCCAGCTCCAGGAGTGGAAATGAAAATGACTCAGAAATGGAGAACCACAAGTTTGATCTTGCGCAGGTTGCCATGTTCCATGGATTTAAGAATTATGAGACTAACAGGTACAGTTTATTACCAAGGGAAGTTCACTAAACTTGTAATTATTGCCAAGGATAAATGCTGTCCTTGCCTTTTTGTAAAGAGCATTTGGAAAGGCAGACGGGCTGTGGTGTCTCAGAAGTGATTAGTGGCAGGTAAAGGGCAAGTTGCCACAGTTCAGGTTTCCTATAGTCTGGATCAGCTGTGGAATTCACAATACGCTGGAGTCCAGGAAAATTTGAAAACTTCACCAGACGATTCCTGACTGACTATTTCTCTGAAATTTCTTTGGGAATTATTTCCTCCTGCCCAATTTCTTATGTTACTGGATTGTAACAGTTCCTCAGTTAATTTTCTGTATAGAACCATAGAACGTAGAACATAGAACAATACAGCGCAGAACAGGCCCTTCGGCTCTCAATGTTCTGCCGCCCCGTGAATTATTCTCAGCATGTCCCCCTACACTATTCCATCATAATCCATGTGTTTATCCAAGGATTGTTTAAACCTCCCTATTGTGGTTGAGTTAACTACAATGGCAGGTAGGGCATTCCTCGCCCTTACCACTCTCTGAGAAAACAATTGGCCTCTGACATCCGTCTTAAATATATCACAACACAATTTGTAGTTATACCTCCTGGTACAAACTGCCCTCATCATCCCAGGAACAACGATTTTCAATGTCTACCCTATCTCATCCTCTGATCATGTTGTATGTCTCTATCAAATCCCCTCTTTGCACACTTCTTTCCAATGAGAACAGACCCACGTCTCTCGATCTTTCGTCATAAGACCTTCCCTCCAGACCAGGGAACATCCTGCAAATCTCCTTTGCACATTTTCCAGTTCTTCCAAATCCTTCCCGAAGTATGGCTCCCAGAACTGTACACAATATTCCAAGTGTGGCCGTACCAGCGTTTTATATAGCTGCAGCATGATATTGCTGCTCTGGAACTCAATAACTCTACCAATGAAACCTAACACACCGTATGCCTTCTTAACAGCACTATCAAACTGTATGTCAACTTTCAGAGGTCTGCGTACATGGACTCCAAGATCCCTCTGCACATCCACACTACCAAGAATCTTTCCATTGAACCAGTACTCTGCCTTCCTATTTTTCTTCCCAACGTGCATCACCTCATATTTAGCTGGATTGAACTCCATTTGCCACTGCTCAGCCCAAGTCTGCAGTTTATGCGAATCCCGCTACAACCTATAACATTCTTCCAAATTGTCCGCTACTCCACCGACTTTAATATCATCTCCAAATTTACTGATCCATCCACTTATGGCTGCCTGTAAGTCATTTATAAAAATGTCAAACAGCAGTGGTCCCAAAACAGATCCTTGTGGCACACCTTTCGTAACCAGGCTCCAGGCTGAATATTTCCCATCAACCACCACTCGCTGCCTTCTTTCAGAAAGTCAGTTTCTAATCCAAACTGCTAAATCACCCTCAATCCCATGCCTCTGCATATTCTTCAACAGCCTACCATGTGTGGAACTTTATCAAAGACTTTACTGAAGTCCATGTATACCACGTCAACTGCCCTACCATCACCTGCATGCTTGATCACCTTCTCAAAAAACTCAGTGAGGTTTGTGAGACACGACCTGACTATGATGAAACCATGTTGACTATCTGAAATCAAATTGTTTCTTGCGAGGTGATTATACATTCTATCTCTTGTAATCCTTTCCAAAACATTTCCGACAACAGAAGTAAGGCTCACTGGTCTATAATTACCTGGGTCATCTCTACTGCACTTCTTGAACAAGGGCACATTTGCAATCCTCTAGTCCTCTGGTATTAAACTTGCATAAAATGACGACGCAAATATCAATGTCAAAGGTGCTGCTATCTCCTTTCTAGCTTCCCAGAGAATCCTTGGATAAATCTCACCCGGCTCAGGGGACTTGCCGACTTTCACTACTTCTAGAATTGATAACACCTCTTGAAACGAATCTCGATCCTTTCTAGACGAATATCTCGTATCTCATGCTTCTTCTCTACATTATTCTCCTCTTCATGAGTAAAAACCGATGAGTAATGATCGTTTAAAAATGTTCCGATCTCTACAGGTCCACACTTAACTAACCATTTCTCTCTTTGACTGGCCCTATTCCTAACCTCGTCATTAATTTATTCCACACACACCAATCGAAAGCTTTCGTATTCTCCTTTATTCTTTTTGGTAAAGAGAGCTCGTGACCTCTCTTTTCTCTTCTTAACTCTCTATCTTTAATTTCTTCCTAGATGAACTGTAACTCACCCCGGCCTCATCAGAACCATCTTGTCTCATCAACAAATAGGCCTTCTTCTTCTGCTTAACAAGAGATGCAATTTCTGTGGAAAAACACGGTTCCCTTACCTTATCACTTCCTCCCTGCCTGACAGGGACATACCTATCAAGGACACTAAATACCCGTTGCTTAAACCAGCTCCACGTTTCCATTGTCTACATCCTCTGCATTTTGAAACCCCATTCTATGCATCCTAATTCTTGCCTAATCGCACTATTACCTATTCCCCATCGTTAACTCTTTACATGTGGCATGTACCTATCCCTTTTCATTGCAAAACTAAATGTAACGGAATTATGGTCACTCTCTCCAAAGTACTCACTTAAAACTAAATAAAATACCTGGCCTGGAAAATTACTAAGCACCAGATCCTTCTTTGCTTCCCCTCTTGTTGACCCTTCGACATACTGTGTCAGGAAACCTTCCTGTACACATTGTACAAAAACTGATCCAACCGACGTACGAGAGTTATAGCATTTACAGTCAATGTTGGGGAAGTTAAATACCCCATAATGACCAACCTGTTCCTTTTACTCCTACCCAGAACAATTTTGCGAATCCTCTCCTCCACATTCCTGGAACTCTGCGGAGGCCCACAAAAAAACTCCAAGCAGTGTGACCACTCCTCTCCTATTTCTTACCTTATCCCACACTAACACATTGGACTGTCCTGGTCAAAAGATCTTTCAGCCACCGTTATACTATCCTTGACTAAAAAGGCCAAACATCCCCCTATTTTACCGCCACAATATCGAAGTCCCAGGGACCATGCTGCAAGCTCACCTACCTTATTTAGGATACTTATGGCGTTGAAGTAAACACAATTCCAACCAGGTTGCTGTCTCTCAGCACATTGCTGTGACCGTGAAATCATGTTCCTGTCCTCTCTACTCTCATCCTCCTTTGCACTGGAAATGTACCAGCAAATTTCCCACCCAGGATATTAGTACCATTCTAGTTCAAGTGAAAACAATCCTGATTGTAAAGGTTCCACCATTCCCAAAAAGTGCCCCAATTATCCAAGTACCTGAAACCCTCCCTGCTGCACCATTCTTGCAGCCACATGTTCAGCTGGTATCTCTCCCTAGTCCTTGCCTCTCTATCACGTGACATGGAAAGAAACCCAAGATAACAACTCTGCTTGTTCGAACTCTGAGTTTCCACCTAAGCTCCCTTAAATCCTGCCTTACATGCCTATCCCTCTTTCTAACTATGTCGTTTGTGCATATGTAGACCACGACTTGGGGCTGGTCACCCTCTCACTTAAGGACCCCAAAGGTAAAGTTTGAGACATCAGGGACCCTGGCAACACACCAACCGTGAGTCTCCTTCGTTCTCAACAAACCTTCTGTCTGACTATCTAACTATTGAGTCCCCAATGTATAACACTCACCTACTTTCCCTCCTTTCCTTCTGTGCAACATTGACAGGCGGTGTGCCATTGCACTGCGTCCCACTGCATACCACTGGTAAGTCTTACCCTCAACATTATCCAAATGGTATGCATATTATTCAGGGAAACGACCACAGGCCATCTGCCTACTGACTGTGTTTTTACCCATTGAACAGCCACACAGCATTCTTTGTGAAAGGGGCGGTAACAATTTCCAGTACACGTTCCAAATTCTGTTTGCTTTTGTTCATGTGAACTATGTTTTGTTCAAGGAGAGTGGTTTGACCAGCTGTTTTACACCTGGAATATTCACTTCAAATTTGCCTTTAAAATATGAAAAAAATCGTGTCAATTCTACTTTCTTAAAATATTCTGAGGGCGTCTGGCCTGGTACATAACAGTTCAGAAGCTCTTTTCAGAAATAATTGTATAACTCTACTTAGAGTTGTTAGGCCACAAGTTGGCGAGTGGTATGTGTTAGTGTCTTTTCTTCCAGGTGTGGAATTCAATTGGTTTCAACAGTGCTTGGTGTATTCATGGTGCTTTCAGTCACTTTGGGTCTTCTGTCGTTTGGAAGAAGTGACCTTGTGGGTTTTACAAATGTTGAGCATGGCAAAGCCGTTAGGATTCTGAGACAAACTGCAGTTGGAGTTACCTGTATTTCCAAGGATATCGCATTTACGTCATTGCATAGAATTTTATTTTATTGGCACGCCATCAGAATCTTTGGAAATGGTGGTATTTCAATTAAAGATGAGGCAGCTTGAATATGAAAAGGAAATAGAACAGTTTGAATTCTGGTAAAAAGCAGAGGAAAATCAAAATTTCCAAATTGCCCTTGACTAAGGCAAAGAAATGGAAAAAAAAAGCACTTCAACAGAACAAAAAGAAAAGGATAGCAATGTCCTAGCAGAAGAATGGGAGGAAGAGAGAGAGCTCGAACGTCAGAAATTAGAATGTAAACAGAAAATTCGACTCAAAAGTATGGTGTTGAAGACAGAAGGTCGGGTTAGTGAGGAGGATATAAGGACTAGCAGTCCAATCATTGCCAGATATGGTGTCAATTTGTCTCAATATATGCAAGCGTTGCTAAATTCGATGAGAATGATGCCGAATCTTTCACTTTCTGATCGAGGAAATGGCTAATGAGATGCAGTTGCCAGTGAATATGTGAATTTTGTTGATCCGAAACAAAGCAAATAGGCAGAGGAGTGTGGTTTTTGCGTCATTACCATTGGAGATAGCTGGGGATTATGAGGAAGTGAGGAAGGCCATTTTGAGTGCATATGTAACTTTGCCAGAACTCCACAGCCAAAGTTTCATTATTCTACGGCCGGACCCTGGTCAGGAATACCTCGGCTTTGAAAGGATAAAACAAAACAATTTTGATAGGTGGATCAAGCCTTTTGGAATAGATGATACACTTCGCCGATTATTTTAGAGCAATTCAAAAATTCACTTTCTGAGCTACTGAAAGTTCAGTTAGGAAAACAGAGGCTTAAAACGGCAACATGAATTTCCATTCTGGAGAGATAGAAATCGGTGGAAATAGAAATCCTCAGGTTACATGGGAAATTTACATATCTGCGAAGGTAAGAAAGATAGCTAACCAGACATTAAAAAGGAAACAGTGAAAGGGCAAATAGAAGTTAAAAAGCTCCATTATTTTCACTGTAATAAAGTCGGTCCCATGAAGTGAAATTGCCTTTGAGCCTCGAAGGTAGCACATCCAGTTCTCTGCGACAGTCCTTTCCATTCCTTTCATTTTGACCATCTCCAAGTTATTCCAGGCCTGTGCTTTCCTTTCCCAACCGGAATACTATGATACGTTTTATCTTAATCCTGCACAATTATCTGCTGCTATTACACAATCCCAATCCCTGCTGTGCATGGACCAACGTTCCCCTCTCTCTCTTTTCCTCGGCACAAACCACCATCCCACCAACTCCACCGCCCCCACCACCATTTACCATTATCAATTTTCTTATGTTATAAGATCCTATAACAAGCAATAAATCGCACGCAGTCTTTCCTTCCATGAGATCCAGACTTTGTAATACCCACAACATTTCATGATTTTTTTTTCTGAGGGATGCTTGGAATAGTGTGGAGAATGACAACATGTGACTGTGTCGAATTAATGTTCAATGCACAAAACGCCGTACCATGGGATTGAGAGTGATTTACCGGTTTTGATTATAAATTGGCCAGCTGAAAGGAGACAGAGGGGAAATATTTATCCTAGACATCAGTTACTAGAGGTGCAGTGCAGGGTTTTTTTCAGAACTCAGGTTCTGTTTTGTCAATTTTAGAAATGATAGAAATGAGGGCGCAGGGGAATGGGTTCGTAAATTTGTGAATGAGGTTAGTGGAGTTGTGGGTCGTGCTGAAGGATGTTGCAAGTTAGAGAGGGACAAGCTGCAGAGCTGATCTGAGAAGTGGCAAGTGGAGTTCAATGCAGAAAATGGTGAGGTGATTCTGTTTGGAAGGATTAACAGAAACGAGGAGTACTGGGCGAATGGCAAGATTCTTGGTAGTGTAGAAGTGCAGAGTGATCCCGGAGTCCATGTACATATATCCATGAAAGTTACCACCCAAAGTTATAAAGTTGTTCAGAAAGCATATGGTATGTTAGCTTTTATTCGATTGCGTTTCGGAGCCATGAGGACATGCTGCAGCCGTACAATTCTCCACTGCGGCTGCACCTGCATACTGTTCTGGGCATGGCATTATGGGAAGGATGTGAAAGCTTTGCAATGGGTTCTTCCCTCAGAGAGTAGCAGTGGCGTGGAAGGCTACGCCTGCAAATGTAGTCGACTCGCCAAGTTTAAGGGCATGACAGTGGTAATTGGATAAATGTATGTAAGAAAATGGAATAGTGTAGGCTGGATTGGATCCAGACTGGTTCCACAGGTTGCCGCAATGTCCAGGTGCTTCTCTGCTTTCAGTGTCTAAGATGAATCACTCTCAGCGTAAGGTGAGAAGCAAGTGGTTTACTGGAAATCTGAGAATTGTTACTTTTCCATACAGATGAGGGAAAAAATACGAAATGTGTCTTCTTCATGGATGTGAAATCATGCACTCTCAGAGCATTGAGAAAAAATCTGAAACAATCTGGGGCATTGTAAGCAAGTGTGATAAGCTTAGTTTGCTGTTTCTTCGTCAGCATCGACATATTCGGCTGAATGACATGTTTCTATGTTATATGACCCACTACATAACATAATTGAATTAGATTAATAAGGCCACGCACGCTCCGAAGACTATCAGTGATCCTACGTTATGGGGCCAATTTATACACGGTTTGCCTCTGTCATTTTATTTTTTAAGATATACACATTTAGCAAAATCATCTCTGGTGCAAATTAAGATTAAAAAAAACAAAACTGTAAGATTAACGCGATTGGCACTTCAGTTTGTGTTTTTTAAAAAGGAATTATATTTCTGGCCAGATCAATTTGGACAACGAATATTCTCCTCCCGGTCTGGGTCAAGGCACAATTTGAGACACGTCAGCTGAACGTGTTATGTCTGCAATTAATGCCAGTCTTTGGGTGCACTAATTGTGTTGCTATAGTGTTCCCTTCTTCTATCCATTAGGGAGACTTTCAAAATATGATATCATGATATTAGAGGGAGCCCTCACCTCTGGCGTGCGCAGGCATCAGTATTTAGAAGAGAGGGAGAGGAGAGATTGTAATTCGAGAAAGACACGCTGGAATGTAACAACAACGAAAGAGAATCTGGAGACAGCGGACTGGAATTTCATGAAAATGGACAGAAAACTCTCTACACAAATCGCCTATTACATTAGAAATCAGCAGCGGATGACAGTGGCCTATAGAATACGATATGCACTCGTGCTGTTTCAGCACGTTTACTATCCCCTCCTTGCTGCTGTTGGTATCTTTGGTAAGTCTGTCTATCCAGTGAAGTTTCTTCATGAACTGGACGTGAGTGGTCTATCTGAAGAAGACAGGTCAAGCGATTTAGACCTTTATACTGACTTTATGCTGTCATTGAGGGCTGCAGCTGACTGGATCTCTGCTTTGCCACGTAGAGTCATGCTAGCAGCGGACGTTCAATGCTAACATCTCACGATTTTGCCAAATCGCCCCCTCATCAGTTAAATTCATCTACTACCAACATGATTTTCAATATTGCTATGAAACAACGGTCAAATCTCTTATGTTGAAATATGATTATGCTCAGCTCATATGCATCTTTATCAACGTGATCCTTGCTGTATTTATTGATCAAAGTTCCTCCAAGTGAACGTTCAGGGGTGATGTTTCATGTATCTGCTCTCTTGCCCTTCTATTTGGAAGTGGCCTTGAGATTTGAAGGTGTTGTCTGAGCATCTTAGTGAGTTTTTGCGGTACACCCTGTTGACAGTACACATTGCACCTACTGAGCGTCAGAGGTGAGAATAGATGTATGTGTCTGTGGTGCCAGTCCAGCCAGATTCTTTCTCCTGATGGTATTGAGTGTCCTAAGTGTTGTTGGAGATGCTCGTTGGCCAGGCAGACTGAAGGAGGATCAGAAGTGAATGCGATGCCGTAGTATTCCCAGGCACTTTTAGCCACTGTATTCATAAAAGTTATATAGGTCAGTTTGAATAATGATTGAGTATAGACTTTGTAATCTGGTAGAACGAATATATCTATTGATTGCACTCCGTATCTTCAAAATGTCAACAGGAATTCCCTTAAGCATGTGTCCTTCTTCTCATACTGTTGTGCAGTATCCCTAAATGTGTCCATTCTTTAAAATCCGCTTTGACGCCAGAGGATTTCCTCAGAGGAACAGAATATTTTCAGGACAGTCCACAGGCGCCTCTCAGCCGGAGCAGAGACAAAATGGTGTCAGCTGAAGCCACTGCCCGAAACGTGAGTGGCGACAGCAGTCCGAGTTTCTGAAGTAGTGTTACTGGATTTGCAAGTTTAACTCTGTCTCTCGTTCAGACCGACTGAAGTTCTGCAGACATTAATGTTTTCCTCTCAGAGTTCCAACCCTCTTTCTTTTTTATTAACCCTCCCACTTTTCAGTATTGGCAAGGGCTGGCAAGGAGGCATAAAACACACAGTCAGAAATAGGTGGCGGGAGATATCCATTGACAAGGGAAAAACTGAAAGGTAATTTGGGCTGGCAAAGATTTAAAAAAACAAGAGATGTCTGTAGATTTTGGACTCCCAAGGAAAATGTGGAACCTCCATTCACAAGGCTGTCAACATCAAAAAAACCTAGATTAGATTGCTTAAAATGTGGAAACAAGTCCACACCGACCCTCCCACCCATTTATCCCTTCACCAAACACTACGGGCAATTTAGCACAGCCAAATCACCTAATCCGCACATTTTGGGACTGTGGGAAAAAACCCACGCAGATACGGGGGGGATGTGCAAACTCCACTTAGATAGTTTCCGGAGGCGGGAATTGAACCCAGGTCTCTGACACTGTGAGGCAGCAGTGCTAACCACTGAGCCACCATGCCGCCCAAAACCTCTGACATGTTAGATCTGAACTTGCTCCGCTCTAAATCGAACGCACTATCTGAGTCAGTTTGAATTGGTATGTGCTGATGGTTTGACATTTCCCACTCTAAATTCCTTCCACGTTCACATTTCTTTGTTTCTTT
The DNA here is from genome assembly GCF_020745735.1 of Hemiscyllium ocellatum. Classification (NCBI taxonomy): domain Eukaryota; kingdom Metazoa; phylum Chordata; class Chondrichthyes; order Orectolobiformes; family Hemiscylliidae; genus Hemiscyllium; species Hemiscyllium ocellatum. The sequence continues at coordinate 110,662 of NW_026867567.1, forward strand.
CCGGACCCCTCATCCCAATTAATTTTTATTTGCCTAAAATACCTTTAGTCACATATTCTCTTTCTCTATCTCTCTCCTAGATTCCACTCTGAAACCGAGTTTCACGTTGGTGCTTCCAAGCTCTAGTGTCTCCGTGCAAATCCTAGTTTCATATCTGTGACATATCCGAACACTCCCAAAGGTCACCAGACGGGAACGTGCCAATAATTCTTTCTCCACACAGTCCTGCCAAGATAACCAGACGTTTGCAAATAAGTAAGTAGATAGTGTGGAGTTCACCATATGTCAATATTGGAACACGGACTGTCCCTCATATGCAGTAATAATCTGGATCTTTGTATGTGAGGAGCAAAATTTGAAACGTTTTTGGTTGATACGAATATTGACAGAATTGTAAATCATGGGGTTGCCAGCCAGAAACTCCAAAACGAAATTGGCAACTGGTTCAGTTGACAGGTCGTGTGCTAATATAGTTTAACAATTTATTAGATACAATTGAGGTGTTGTGCTTACAGTTGGAGAACCTTTAAAGACTGTATAAAATCAGAGGTACACTTGTCAGGAAGGTGCATGAGTAGAGGGATCTGTATGTGCACATGCATATTCAATAAAGACGTCAGAAGATAGGGTGAGAGCAATAAATAATGTTTTCACTGCCCATGGTTTTAATGCAATAAGTACAGAGTACCAATGCAGGGTGGAAATGTTGAACTCGTGCCAAACCATAGTCATACCTCACATCGTGCATAATGTACATTTGTGGATGCTGCATCCGTAGAAAATGTGAACGCATTGGAGGTAGATTGCAGAAGACAATTAAAGGTATGTTTCAAAGAATGAGGAATTTCAATGGTGAGGATCGATTGAAGAAAATGGTTCTGTTCTCCAGAGAGAGAGAGAAGGAGGCTGAGAGGAGATCTAATACATGTTTCTGAAACCGTGGAGTGGGAGGTGACAGAAGAAATAGGGAGAAGGTGTTCCCGCTCCGAAAACTCACAAGAACAAGTCGGGATTTTATTTAGATTAAGATAAAAACGTAGCAACCATGAAGTGAGTAGAAGAAATGCTTCATTCAGCGAGTCATTAGGCTTTGGAACACACCGTCTGGAAATGTAGTGGAGTCAGGTTAAGTCAAGCTGCTGGAAAGTGAAATTATGCGGTTATTTATTTAGATATGGTGTGCAGAAATGCGGGGCAGAAGGAAGTTAACCGCTGGAGGGAAATTCAGTGGTTAACTTCCTGATGAAGGGCTTATGCCCGAAACGTCGAATTTCCTATTCCTTGGATGCTGCCTGACCTGCTGTGCTTTAACCAGAAACGCATTTTCAACACTGGAGGGAAATGTAGAGCATTGCAGTGTCGATCGTCCTATGGTTTCTGTGACCACCATGATGCTTCCGACAGTGAGTGATTCTGTTGCTCCTTGATTGTATAAAATTCTCTCCTCTCCTTTGTCACAAGTATCTCGTTATGAGTGTGGTACATTCCACAAGGGTTGTTGGATATTTTATTGCCTGCATTCAATTAGTTTCCTTTCAAATGTTCATGAAGTGGAAACACATCTGTCGTTTGTTACAATTCCACGTTGACAGACATATGATTGTATGGAAACTAGTTGCGACATGGGATATAGCAGGGTTGTTAATTTTTAGAAAAAATATTTTTGCCTCAGTACGTTTGCAATCGGTGACTAAATTCATAGTTAGTGAATAGGAAACAGGTGACAATGTGTTCTTTTTCGAAACAAAAACAAATACTGATACATTATGCAATACAGTTTACAGCTTTGCAATATATTTCATCATAAAATGACATTCCAAAACTTTTGACTGGTGCACGATAAAGAAAAGAATGACACAAATCCAAATCAAATCTGTGCAAAAGAAACGGAAAAAGAAGCCAAACTGTGAAAGCGATCCAGTTTATAGACTGATATTGAACGCTTAAGTTAATGTGCAAAAAGTTGGCAAAATAATCATAATATGAAAATACGAGTTTGTTCGTTTTAGAAGGAAGAACAAAAGGATAGAGTCTTTTTTTAAATTGAGTGAAACTGCAAAATTCTGCAACACAAACGGAGCTGTGAACACTTGTGCATGAAACACAGAAAGCTAGCACACGGAGGAGTATGTAAGCAGGAAGCTTGATCGAATGAGACAATATACCGTCGATAGTAACAGTTGAGGTGCTGGAAGACTGGAGGTTGGCTAACGTGTTGTCATTGTTTAAGAAGGGTGTTATGGACAGGCAAGGGAACTCGGTGAAAGTGAGGACTGCAGATGCTGGAGATCAGAATCAAGATTAGAGTGGTGCTGGAAAAGCGCAGCAGGTCAGACAGCCTGCGAGAAGGGAAATCGATGTTTTGGTAAAAGTCCTTTTCATGACGAAGGGCTTTTTCCGGCAGAGTGGTGGATGTGATCTATATGGACTTCGGCAAGGTGTTCGACAAGTTTCCCCATGGGAGACTTTAGCAAGGTTAGATCTCATGGAATACAGAAAGAACTAGCCATTTGAATCCAGAACTGACTCAAAGGCAGATGACGGAAGGTGATGGTGGAGGAATATTTATCAGCTTGGAAACCTGTGACCAATGAGTGCCACAAGGACTGGTGCCAGGTCCTCTTTTTTTCGTCATTTATGTACATGATTTGATAGTGAGCACAAGAAGTATAGTTAGTAACTTTGCAGATAACACCTAAGTTGAGGTGTAGAGGAGAGTGAAGAAGATTACTTCAGATAACAACGGGATCTTAATCAGATGGGCCAACGGGCTGAGAAATGGCAGATGGATGTTCATATGGATAAATGTGAGGTGCTGTACTTTGGGAAAGCAAGTCTTTGCAGGACTTATTCACTGAGCATGGACACCTTAAATATACAGAGTCTCTTCCTGGGTGTTTGAGTTCAGAACTAGTGGACATACGTTGAGGGTGAGAGGGGAATGATTAAAAGGGACCTAAGGGGCAACCTTTGTCATACAGACGGTGATGCATGTATGGAATGAGCTGCCAGAGGAAGTGGTAGAGGCTGGTATATTTGCAACACTTAAAAGGCATCTGGATTGGTATATGAACAGGAAGAGTTCAGAGGGATATGGGCCGGGTGTTGGCAGATGGGACTAGATGGATTGAGATATCGGGTTAGCATGGACGAGTTGGACTGCAGGGTCTGTTTCCGTGTTGTAAATCTCTATGACTCTATGATTCCATATTGGCTCTTATTTCAAGTGTAAATTAGGCAAGTGTTACTGTAACTGTACACCGTGTTCGTGAGATGATGGCCAAAGTGAGGACTGCAGACGCTGGAGATCAGAATCAAAAAGGGTGGTGCTCGACAAGTCTCACAGAGCAGGAACATCGGGCATGAGCCCTTCATTCCTTGGGTTTTGCATGACCTACTGTGCTTTTGAAGCGCCACACTTCTCGATTTCCATAAGATCATTTCTGGACTAGTGTTTGAGGAGATTATAACCGTTACTTCATGGAAAGCAGTTTTTTGTAACTTCAGGAGGCTAATCCCCGTTATGGATGCAGTACCTTCTGCGCATAAAATAAACAGTTTGCGACTGTATTCTCTGCAATGTCGAAGAAAGAGAGGTGATCTCATTTGAAAAGATATTTTTTAGTGGGTGGTAAATGTCAATAATAAAAATATGTGTCTTATTCGTGCAAGAATCTAAGACCAGAGAACGTAGCCTTAGAAGACAAAGAATACTATTTTTGACTCAGAACAGGAGGAATTTCATCTGTCAGAGGATTGTATGTCTTTTGAACTTCGTACAGAGCTGCAGAAGTATATTTAAGGTGTCCATGCTCTTGTGTATGTTTAAGGCTGAGATGATTGATTCTTGATTGTGATAGGAAATTGAGACTTGGTTTGAAAGGCTAGGAAAGTGACCCCGAAGTATGTCTGACCATCCGTGCTCATATTGAAAGTTGGAGCAGGCTCAAATGGCTTTCTGCTCCTATTTCCCATGATCTTATTAAAATGGCTGCTGACTCATTAGAGAGGTGACTCAGTGTTGAGGCCATCATATTTCAGGTGAGTGGCAATATGGTAACAGAACACTTTGCAAGATAGTCCCAACATCTCTGAACAATCGAACTTGTTCTGCTGCCATCACTCTGCATTGCAAGCCAGCTGTCCAGTCAAATGAGCCAACAAACTCCTCACCCACAACCCAACGTTTCGCCCTTTACTTCCACCACGAATTGTCCCCTCCACCCTTTCCCGCCTCCACTCCCCAATTTGCATTCCACTAATAGCAACATTGTCCAGCAGTCTGATTTAATTAACTGCATTAAGCGTTAAACTGCTTTGCTGCAGAGTGATTCGGGTGTCCATTTGTAAGTATCAAACACAACTTGCATGCACAGAAATTAGGAAACAAGGAAGACAAATTAGTTTTTGCCATTAATTGAGAAAAGAACAGAGCATAAAAGTAAGTCAGTCTCACCGCATCTCTGTAAGACAGTAGTCAGACTATACTTGGATTATTGCAAAGTTAAAATCACACAACACCACGTTATAGTCCAACGTGTTCAATTGGAAGCACATTAGCCTTCGGAATGACGTTCCTTCATCAGGTGGTAGTTGAAGGAGCGTCGCTCCAAAAGATGGTGTGCTTCCAATTAAGCCTGCTGGACAATAACCTGATGTTGTGTGATTTCTAACTTTGTACACCCCAGTCCAACACTGGCATCTCCAAATCTGGATTATTGCATGTCACCTCTCTCCTCTTATTTGAGGCGGGATGTAATTGTATTGGAGACAGTTCGGAGAAGGTTCATTCGATTTGTTTTTGAGTTAAGAGGTATGACCTGCATTGTGGAGTTTGGCAGAATGTGAGCAGATCACATTAAGATCAGTACGATGCAACAGAGATTGACACATGGATGTTTCACCTTCCGTGGAAATCTGGAATGAGACATCAATGTTTAAGGATAAAGGCTATTAGATTTAAAACAGAATTAAGGAAAATATTTTTCTCTCAAACGGTCGCGAGTGTGTCGACTTCATTACTCCAGAGTTCAGTGGATGCTTGTGCACTGAATATAAATATTGGAAAAGATGTGCTAATTTCTAAATTGGAAATCTGTTGAAGGGCGTGTGCAAGACACTGGAGTGAAGGATGAGATGACATTAGCCACAGTCGCATTAGAATGCAGGTCAGGCTCGAGGGCCTGAATGGCTTTCCTCTGTTCCTATTTATTTTGTTCTTAAGCTTTTCCTGGTGGGTAGGTGGAATGCTAATTGGGGAGTGGGGGCGAGAAAGGGTGGAGGCGACAATTCTAAATCAAGCCTTCTAAGCTCGTCCAATACCGAAAGTTAAACTGCACATCCGCCCCAGCTGTCCAACTGATCAAATTGTAAACGCCCATTTCGAGTTCCATACTGTCATCCGCACAGTTGTAAACAATTCTGCCAAATTTATGGACCGCGAAAAACATTGACGTTGGTGCCTCCGCAGCAACTGCCAGGTCTTTTATGTGAATTGCAATTGTGCATGCAGAAAAGACAGAATTAGAGGACTGAGTCCTGGCATGGGCAGTAATATAAGGACACAATAGTAGAATGTGGAAGCGAGCCAGTGTTGTCTACAATCAGGAAATCCAATGTAACAGCTGTGGAGTCTGATTTCTGATCCAAGGGACGGTTTAATATTGATGGGAGACACTCCAGGCATCCCTTCCGCACTTCTTTTCAATATTATGTAGGGCAGCGCAACTCCCATTTTCTGGAGGACAATTCTTACATTTAGTGTTGGATTCTGTGTTACAACTATTTGTTTTGAAAGCCTATGGGTAAATGCAATGTTCCTCTGGAGGAATTATTGACAAAATGGAAACCCACTCTCACTTGCCTTCTGCACAAATCCTTCCAAATCCTTCTTTTTCTGGTGGACAATTCTTACATTCACTGTTGGATCAATAATCTGTGTTAGACCTAATTCTTTTGAAAGACCGTGAAAACGAAGTTGCTTTGATAGAATTGCAAAAAACATCAACCCACCCTCCATCCAAGATGAACAGGGAGCCTGAATTTAAATGGTAACGTGAGATAATGTCCATTCGGTTGTTTGATTTTATTTTTATAGCAAATACAGGGAATTACCACAGGACGTAGGAGCAGAAGTAGGCCATTCGGCCCAGCGACTCTGCTTCGCCTTTCAATGGGAATGGTCTGATCATCCTTAACTCCTGCCTCTCCACAAAGAACTTGATTTCAAAGTGAATATTCTGCAAAGTTCTGTGGCATAGTGGGATCTGGATGTCCTGGTGTGTGAGTCGCCAATACGTGGAGGCAAAGGAACCGTTGAGCCACAGATGCAGAGTCCGACAGCATGGGGGCGACTGTGACGTCGGCCCAAACTGGTCCACGCCGATTAAAATGACGATCAACACTAATTCTATTTCCCTGCACTTGGCCCATATCCTTCCAAACCTTTCCAAACCATGTATGCGTCCAAATGCCTTTTAAATGTTGTAATATACCCGCTTCAACAACTTCCACTCGCAGCTTTTTCCACATGCATACCACTTCCTGTGTAAAAAAAAGTTGCCCCTCAGGTTCCCTTTTATTCTTTCCCCTCTAAACATCAAGTGGTGCTCTCCAGTGCTTGATTCATCACTCAATGAAAAAGACTGAGAGCATTCACATTATCAATGCCTCTCCTGATCATATAACATAGAACATTAGATTACTTACAGTGTGGAAACAGGCCCTTCGGCCCAACAAGTCCACACCGACCCGCCGAAGCGCAACCCACCCATTCCCCTACATTTACCCCTTTACCTAACACTACGGGTAATTTAGCATGGCCAATTCATCTGACCTGCACGTCTTTGGAGTGTGGGAGGAAACCGGAGAACCCAGAGGAAACCCACGCAGACACTGGGAGAACGTGCAAACTCCACACAGACAGTCGCCTGAGGCGGGAGTTGACCCGGGACTCTGCGGCTGAGAGGCAGCAGTGCTCACCACTGTGCCACCGTGCCGCCCACAAACATAGAACAATACAGCACAGAACAGTCCATTCGGCCCACGAGGTTGTGCCGAACATTTGTCCGAGCTTAAGCACCTATCCATGGACCTATCCAATTGTCGCTTAAAGGTCACCAATGATTCTGACTCTGCCACTCCCGCAGGCGGCGCATTCCATGCCCCCACCACTCTCTGGACATCCCCCCGATACCTTCCACGCTTCACCTTAAATTTCTGTCCCGTTGTAACACTCTGCTGTACCCGGGGAAAAAGTCTCTGACTGTCTACTCTACCTATTCCCCTGATCATCTTATAAACCTCTATCAGGTCACCCCTCATCCTTCGCCGTTCCAATGAGAAAAGGCCTGGCACTCTCAACCTATCCTCGTACGACCTATTCTCCATTCCAGGCAACAGGCTTGTAATTATCCTCTGCACCATCTCCAAAGCTCCCACATCGTTCCTAAAGTGAGGCGACCAGAACTGCACACAGTACTCCAAATGTGGCCTTACCAAGGTTCTGAAAAGCTGCAACATCACCTCACGACTCTTGAATTCAATCCCTCTGCTAATGAACGCTAATACAGCATAGGCCTTCTTATAAACTCTATCCGCCTGAGTGGCAACTTTCAAAGAGTTATGAACATAGACCCCAAGATCCCTCTGCACCTCCACCTTACCAAGATCCCTACCGTTAACCCTGTATTCCGCATTCCTGTTTGTCCTTCCAAAATGGACAACCTCACACTTGACAGGGTTGAATTCCATCTGCCACTCCTCTGCCCAGCTCTGCATCATATCTAAGTCCCTTTGCAGCTCACAACAGCCCTCCTCACTATCCACAACTTCACCAATCTTCGTATCGTCTGCAAATTTACTGACCCACCCTTCGACTCCCTCTTCCAAGTTATTAATAAAAATTACAAACAGCAGAAGACCCAGAAGTGATCCCTGCAGAACTCCACTCGTAACTGGGCTCCAGCTGAATATTTACCATCTACCACCACTCTCTGACTTTGACCGGTTAGCCAGTTCTCTATCCAACTGGCCAAATTTCCCACTATCCCATGCCTCCTGACATTCCACATAAGCCTGCCATGGGGAACCTTATCAAATGCCTTACTAAAATCCATGTACACTACATCCACTGCTCTACCCTCATCCACATGCTTGGTCACCTCCTCAAAAAACTAAATAAGACTTGTAATGCAAAACCTACCCCTCATAAATCGGTGCTGGCTGGCCCTCATCAAGTAATGTCTTTCCAGATACTCATAAATCCTATCTCCAGTACGCTTTGCATTACTTTGCCTACCACCGATGTAAGACTAACTGGTCTGTAATTCCCAGGGTTATCCCTATTCCCAGTTTTTAGCACGGGCACAACATTCGCCACTCTCCAGTCCCCTGATACAACCCCCGTTGACAGTGAAGACGAAAAGATCATTGCCAACGGCTCTGCAATTTCCTCTCTTGCTTCCCCCATAATCCTAGGATATATTCCGTCAGGACCGGGGGACTTGTCTATCCTCAAGATTTTCAAAATGCCCAATCCATCTTCCTTCCTAACAAGTATCTCCTCTAGCTTACCAGTCCGTTGCATACTCTCCTCTTCAACAATACGATCCCTCTCATTTATAAATACTGAAGAAAAGTACTCATTCAAGAAACATCGCGAAGAACAAAGAACAAAGAAAGTTACTGATCCTCTATCTAAACCTTTTGGCTATTTTCCAAGGGTCCGTTTCTCTTTGTTCCCTGTCCATTCATGACTCTGCCTGGAGACATCACAAAATTATGCTAACGTTTCACGTTCACTGGCACCGCATTCCAGTCAGCAACTAAACTTTGCTTAAAGTGTTTTTCCCGCATATCTCCACAAAGTTTTTGCCTCTCCCCTCATGTTTTTCTGAGATTCCGAGTAATTGCGTCCCCTAAGCTGTGAAAAAACTTCTTGTTTTTCACTATGTCCATACAACTCGGAAGTTTCTCGACCTTAATCAGGATTCCCCCCCGCCCCACCTCAACATGAATCTTTCTGACGATAATAATCCAAATCTTCTCAACCTGTTTTCATAGCTAGCACCATCCATACCAGGGAACATCCTTTTGAACTACTTCTGCACCATCTTTAATTCATCCACGTCTATTGGGTACTGTTGTGACCAGAAATGGCACAATGGTTAGCACTGCTGTCTCACAGCGCTAGGGACCTGGGTTCAATTCCCACCTCAGGAGACTGACTGCGAGGAGTTTGCACGTTCTCCCCGTGTCTGCGTGGGTGTGCTCCGGTTTCCTCCCACAGTCCAAAGATATGCGGGACAGGTGAATGGGCCATGCTAAATTGCCCGTAGTGTTAGGTAAGGGGTATGGGTGGGTTGCGGGTCGGTGTGGACTCGTTGGGCCGAAGGGCCTGTTTCCACGCTGTACATAATCTAAAAAAAACGTATGCAGCATTCCAAATGTGACCAAACCAAATTCTTTTACACCTGCAACATGTCCTGCCAACTTTCTAATCAATACCCCAAATGATGTAGAAAAATATGCTGCATGCCATTTTGATCACTCCATTGAACTGCGTTGCCACAATCAAAAGTCTCTGTACATCAATTTTCCACAGGACTTTTCCATTGACTTTATAATCTGCTCCTCAATTAGATCTTCGAAAATGCATCACCTCGCATTTGCCCAGATTGAACACCATCTGCCATTTCTCTGCTCAACTCTCCAGTCATTCTATATTCTGCTGCATTTTCTGACCGTACCCTTCGTTACCTGCTACTCCACCAATCTTAGTGTGATGTGCAATCTTCCTAATGTTAACACCTAAGCCTTCCTCCAAATCATTTATGCATATCATAAGCCACAGTGGTTTCAGCAGGGATCCCTGTGAAGCACCATTGTTCACAGTTCTCCATTTTGACAAACTGCTTTCCGCTACCGCTGTTGCCCATGTATCTCGTTCACTGCAGACCGAATGCGATTTCAACTTCTCCAACAGGAGGTAAGAGCTGAAAACGTGTTGCTGGAAAAGCGCAGCAGGTCAGGCAGCATCGAAGGAGCAGGAGAATCGACATTTTGGGCATGAGCCCTTCTTCAGGAATTACGAAAGTGCCAAGCAGGCTAAGATAAAAGGTTGGAAATGCGATAGGTGGAAGGAGGTTAAGGTGAGGGTGATAGACCAGAGTTGGAGTGGGGGCAGAGAGGCCAGGAAGAAGATTGCAGGTTAGGAAGGTGGTGCTGAGTTCGAGGGTGGGGGGAAGGGAAATGAGGAAACTGGAGAAACCTGAGTTCATCCATTGTGGTTAGAGGCTTCTTAGGCGGAAGATGAGGCGCCCTTCCTCCAGCCGTCGTGTTGCTATGGTCTGGCGATGGAGGAGATCAAGGACCTGCATGTCCTTGGTGGAGTTCGAGGCGGAGTTAAGTGTTGAGCCACGGGGTGGTTGGGTTGGTTGGTCCGGATGTCCCAGAGGTGTTCTCTGAAACATTCTGCAAGTAGGCGGCCTGTCTCTCCACCACATCTCCTCCACTTCCCGCTCCTCCGCACTTGAGCCCCGCTCCTCCAATCGCCACCAGGACAGAGCCCCACTGATTCTCACCGACCAACCCATCAACCTCCATATATATCGTATCATATGTCGTCATTTCCGCCATCTCCAAACGGACCCCACCACCAGGAATATATTTCCCTCCCCTCCCCTATCAGCATTCCGGAAAAAACCATTCCCTCCGCGACTCCCTCGTCAGGTCCACACACCCCACCAATCCAACCTCCACTCCCAGCACCTTCCTCTGCAACCACAAGAAATGTAAAACTTGCGCCCATACCACCCCCTCACTTCCGTCCCAGGCCCCAAGGGATTCTTCCATATCCGTCACAAATTCATCTGCAACTCCACGCACATCATTTACTGCATCCACTGCACCCGATGTGGCCGCCTTTACGTTGGGGAGACAGGCTGCCTACTTGCAGAACGTTTCAGAGAATACCTCTTGGACACCCGCACCAACCACCCCAACCCCCCGTGGCTGAACACTTTAACTCCCTCTCCCACTGTGCCAAGGACATGCAGGTCCTTGGCCTCCGCCAAACCATGGCAACATGATGCCTGGAGGAAGAGCGCCCCATCGTCCGCCGAGGAACCCTCCAACCACAAGGGGTGAATGCAGATTTCTCCAGCTTCCTCATTTCACTTCCCCTCACCTTATCTAAGTCCCAACCCTCGGGCTCAGCACTGCCCTCTTGATCTGAAATCTTTTTCCCCATCTCCAGACTATCACCTGCACCTTAACCTCCTTCTATTGCATTTCCAGTGCCCCGCCCCCAAGCCCCTACTCCCCAACTTTTATCTTAGACCGCTTGGCATACCTTCCTCATTCCTGAAGAAGGGCTCATGCCCGAAACGTCGATTCTCCTTCTCCTTGGATGCAGCCTGACCTGCTGCGCTTTTCCAGCAACACATGTATCTGCTCTGATCTCCAGCATCTACAGTCCTCACTTTTACCTTCTATACTCAGTTCCCTGATTGATGAAGCCCTTTGTGACAATATCCTTCTTCATTGTCCTCTCTCCCTATGATTGCAAATTTCAGAAAATCGTTCACCTTATCTCCAACATCCCTCTGTTCTATCAAACGCTTTCTTATGTTTATCTGTCTCGTCGAATTTTTAGTCCAGTCAGTCTCTTCTTAACTAAGCATGCTTGGAAATTGAATGAGATTAAAATTATAATGCCGGTATGATTGAAATGTGCTCAAGAGTTCTGACAATGGCATCTTTGAAAAAATGATTTCTAGGGCAAAGAAATTCTGAGAGAAACAATGTATCATCATGTAAATTAAAAGGAAACAAAGAAAATTAGAGTACAAGAATAGGCCCTCAACCCCTCCAAGTCTGCACCGATCCAAATCCTCTATCTAGTTCTGTCGTTTATTTTCGAAGAGTCTGTATCCCCGCTCCCTGCCCATTCATGTATCAACTTAGAAACATCTTCACTGATGCTTTCGTTACCACCTCGACCACTTCCATGGGCAACGAATTCCAGTCACTCACCGATCTCTGCATAAAGAACCTTCCATGCATATCTCCCCAAAATGTTTCCCTCTCACCTTGAACTCATGATCCCATTACTTCAGTCCCCCATTCTGGGACACATGTTTGTCTTAAATGCATGCTTCTTCATTTTGAGACTTTGCCCCTCTATGTGTTTTCAAATGGCATGTGTCTGTGCTGCAACTAATGTACAATTTTCAGGTTTGATTGTTCTTTCCCACAGTTAACTTACTGGCAATTGCAATCCTCTTTCGTTGTCAGTGTGGTCTATCCAAATGTGTTGTCCGATATCTGGTGAACATGGCTGTGACGGATCTACTCGTCAACATTCTTGACCTGATACTGAGACATATTCCAATTGTTTATGTGGACGAATTTCAGTTTGTGAAGTCTCTCCCAGTGTGCAACATCCATGCCATTTTTATCCATGCAGCGACGGACTGTTCTGTGTGGTTCACTGTTGCTTTCACCTTTGATCGATTTGTGGCTATCTGTTGCCACAAACTGAAGCATAAATATTGCAACGAGAAAATTGCATCTGTCGTATTGGGAATAATAGCAATACTGAGCTGTTTAAAGAATATCTTGTGGTATTTTATGTTAACAGGTCGGTATCGGCTGAAGAATATTCCTTGGTTTTGTGAGGTAAGATGGGGTTTAGAAACATCTAAGTTCTGGGGAAGACTCGAAATCAGTCATCATCTTCTCACACCATGTTTGGCAATTCTTCTGACTGTGCAGTTAAATGCTTTATGTGTCAGGCATATCCTAATGGCCAACAGAGCTCGCAGACGTCTAAAGACATTGAGTAAGGAGAACAACGTCACAGACTCAAAAATGGAGAGTCGAAGAAAATCCATAATTTTGCTGTTTCTCATTTCAGCCAACTTTGTACTATCATGGGCAGTCATTATGTTGTATTCAATATGGAACCGGGCTTGGCTATTGGGAGAGAAGATTATGTTTCTACATTATTTTGTCCGGGAAATGGGATATATCTGCCAGCTCACTAGTCACTGCACAAGCATTTGCATTTATGCTGGGACACTGACTAAGTTCCGGAATCAGGTGAAGGATGTGTTCAAATATCCAATTACTCTATTGAAAAAATTGCTTAATTCATGAAAATCAAATTTAAATAGAGAAATCAATTCCAAATCAAGATCACTGCAATTTACTTTTCGATGGTGGCACAAATATGGTGGCCAGAGCAAGCCAATGAACACACACTAGCAGGTGATAAACCTACGCAGTTGAGTCAGTTTATTCTCTCATCGGTGTCAGTGATAGGCATACATTGGACTCAGTCTGCTCTCTGCCCGGGCTTAGTGATACGCAAGTAAGGAGAGGAGTGAGACAGATGAGTCCTGGGATCAGCGACACATATACTCAGTGGGGTCTTTCGGCTTCTTTACTGTGTTCAGTGGCACACATACAGAATCATCAATCAGTTGGCTCAGTAGTTTACATTATACAGGTAAGTTGTGTGAGTGTGCAAGCACCTTGGTGTCAGTGATACAAAGACACGCACAGTGGAGTCGGTCTGCACTCTCGCCGAGGTCAGTGAATACACATGGTTGGCTGAGTGATGCATATACAATCGGATCAAACTACTCTTTCCCCAGCGTCATGAAACTCAAACAGTGGATTAAATCTGCCCTCTTGCTGGACTCAGTTATATGGAATCAGTGTGGTGGTGACAGTGGCGATTGATGTGCAGTCAGCAGTCTCGCCGGGAGCAGTGCTAGACACACAAAGAGTTCGTCTGTTCTCTCAGCCGCGTCAGTGATGCAGACTCAGTGGTGCAATTCTGTACCCGCCCTAGCATCGGCAATACATTTACAGTAAGTTTGATCTACGATTCGTCGAAGTCAGAGTGGTGAGGACGTGGAATGCCCTCTCCGCAAATGTAGCTAACTCAGCCATGTTAGGGAGATTTAAACAATCCTTCGATAAAAGCACATGGATAAGATGATGGGATAGTGCAGGGGGAATGGCTTAGATTCGTTCACAGGTCGAAGTAACATCGAGGACCGAAGGGCCTGTTCCGCACAGCATTATTCTATGTTCTCTGTTCTATATACTCAATCCGCAAAGAACTAAATGCCTCATCACACTCTTCAGCCCTATCTCCCTTGATCACTCAGTTATTCCTTTCCAAATATTTACAACGCTCTCTTTTGAGATCTCATTTGGAATCCTCCTCAACCACTCTACCAGGCAGCAAATTACAAATCCTAACAATTCTCATTTTAATAGCTTTCTTTGAATGTAAAATCCTTATTCCTGCCATAATTGTACTAAAACTCTTTTGAACTCACTGGACAGCTTTGACATATATCCACAAATAAGGTATGAAGAACTGTACATGATACTTCAAATGTAGTCTGCCAATGATTTTTGGAGATGTCAGGGTGTGGATTTATGCAATCTGACCATGTTTACGAGTATCCTACAACACTTCTTTACAATGTGCAGATTAATACACTATGCCCTTATTTACAAATATCTTATACACCTTCTTAACGACGAATTCAACTTGCCTGGACCCTTTCAGTGAATCATGTACATGAACCTGAAAGTTCCTCTTCTCCCGTCCTTACTTCAATATTCCGACTCATGACCCGTTTCTAGTTTTTAACCACTGAACTCCTTTCCACTTCAGCTACCCTGAAACCTTTCTGGTTCTGACCATTAAAACCTTTTCCAGTTTTCATCCCCTGAGTTTTTTGCCAACATTGGCTCCTGAACCACCTTCCACCAACTTTGCCACCATTCAAACAGGTTCCTGTTCTGACACATTTCCACTTATGATCCCGAAACCGTATTCCTGTTTGAGCCCTTCAGCAACGTTTCCACTTTAGACTCATAGAATTACAGAAAAATCGCATGACAGAAGAAGATCGTTCCATCCATTGTGTCTGTACCGGGCCTAAGTTGGTCACGTTCTCCAACCTTGCCTTCGTAACCTTCTGTTTCCATCACTTTAAATTATATGTCCAGTTCCATTTTCAAACTTACTTTGCAATCAAAACCACCATTCTCCCAGGAAGTGCATTCCAAATCTAAGCGAAGCAAATTAGCCTCATTTCACTCCTAGCTCTCTAGCTGACAGTCTTGAAGTTGTGAGCCCTTGTTACTGTGATACAGGAGAATAATTAAATAAATGTGGGGGTGCAGGAGCTTAGTGTTGCCTGATAAATGCAGGGAGCAGGATTAAACTCAGACTGTTTCGGTGAATTGTCCATGCTAAATTACTCAAAGTGTCCAGGGATGTGTCGAGGAGGTACATTAGTTAAGGGTAAATGTCGATCAACAGGGGTAGCGGAATGGATCTGGTTGGGTTACACTGCGGAGTACGGATGTGGACCTGTTGGGCAAAATTGTGTTTCCACGCCGTAGTGATTCTAAATATTCTAAAACATAAAAGTGCTTGTATCAGTCCCAAACAGTTTTACAATTGAAATTGATGTCCCATCGTGAATGCAATGTAGGAAAATTGTGAGCCGAATAATCAACTTTGTTTAGAAATGGAACGCTTTATTTTGATGGTAGGAATGATTTACCTTGCGGACGTTCCCTTTCGTTCTAGTGTCATGGAGGCAAATCCTAGCGAGTTGTAGTGTTGCCACTTGGTGTGATGTAGAATCTACTCTTGTCAATAACATTGAACGTTGAGCTCGAAATGACCTGACACAGAGGAATTTAAATATTTGAGACGAGAAATAAAAGAAAGATAATATACAAATGAACAGAGGAAATGAAACGTTTTAAATAAATCCTTCAATGACGGTACTCCAGGTTTGATGGGACAATGTGCAGCACTCTCTGTTTGGTTCTTTAAAGGCAGAAATTAATGTTATTCTCTCAGCTTCAGACGCTCTAACTTTCTCCAAGTGATTTAAATATGATAAGACTGGGTAAAGCATGCATTCCATCTCTGATGGCTTTGGTTCGCGAGTTGTCGCATTCACACAAACAAGAAGCAACCACTCACTGTCGTGGGTGTGCAACTATGAAGGAGATAATGCTACTCTTAAACTCCAAAAAAGAGAGTTTGCAAACTGAGTCCATTTCAGAGCTGTGAGATGCTCAATTGTCAGTGTGAAACTCATCATTCGTGACCATCGATGTCCTGATGCAGTTCATTGCTTCTGATGCATTATTTGATCCTTCCGATACCAAAAAGTTTATATTCCTCCCATCATGCCTTTTCCTCCCATTTAATCTGATTTCCCATAAAATTGCATCAACATTGAGTCACACGCAGCATTCTTTTTGTCGAGAATACATATGACATATTTTACACCTCAAAAAAATCTTAGTGATTTCTTATTTGATCAGAATGCGTTTTGTAATTTTTTCACTGACATTTTACCTTTGGCTGCCACTTCTGCCCTGTCCTACAACCATCAGTCAGTAACGTCTCCCAGCTCACCCATCAACCATTATTAGTTATCATCTGTGGCACCCCTTACTTGGCAGCAGGTTTTGACGATTCTTCCAACTGTTAGCTCTTTTATCTGAAACAAAAAAAGGGAAAAAATGGGAGGGACAGAATCAAAGGATCGTGAAGTTGTTATTTCACAAATTCAGGCCATGCGGTAAATTGTTCAGACCGAGGTTCAGACAAAGCAAAGACCCAAGAGCAGATGTAGTCTATTCAGTCCATCGTAACTGCTTGGCCATTGAATATGAGTGTAGCTTATTTCATGTCAACCTCAACTTCACTGACCTGCCCGCTCCCTTCAACCAGTTACTAATTAGAAATCTGTGTACCTCCTCATTAAATTTACTCCGTGTCTCACTTCCACTGCATCTGGATAGTCAATCTCACAGACTCACTTACGTTGAGATAAGCACCTTTTCCTCATCTTTATTTTAAAACTAATATCCCATACCCTAAACTCTGACCGCGAGTTGTAGACAGCTTCATATCAAGAAACCTCCACTCTACGTCTAATTTGCCTGTTTGGAGTTCGTTCAGAGAGTGTCAGACATTAAGATAGGTAGTAGTATTCTCTATTTCATTAAGTTAAAAATCGCACAAATATATGTCAATGTCCAATTGGTTTATTTGGAAGGAGTGGCTTTCCGAGTACTGCTCCTTCTCCAGATAGCTGTGGAGTAAGATCCTAAGAGACAGGATTTATAGCAAAACGTTACAACGTCAAAACTGAAACGATATATTGAGCAAACCAAGATTACTGTTAAGTCTTTCATCTTTTATAATAAGTAGTAGGTTTCAGTTTATTAATATGTACCAACGCAGCGAGAGCGAGGCCCAGGGGACTGCTGCGAATGTACATTTGCCTCTAAAAGGACTTACCTGGAGAACCAACCGCCTGCATTTGCAGGAGCTGCCAGAATGAGGACGAGGCTGCTGAAAGGTAAATTTCCCTGAAAAAGGAATTAACTCGAGCGACCTCCATTTTAAGCTGCAGCGAGACCACGTGGCTACCGGGAAGACAAAATTCCAGTTGAAAGTACTTGACTCGAGAGTCAGCAGACTCCATTTTGCAGCAGCAGCAGGAACAAAGAGGGCGAGGACCAGGGGCTGCTGGGAAGGAAAATTTCCTTCTATAAGGTCATACCCTCGAGAGTCAACGTCCTTCATTTACAGCAGCAGAGTGAGCGAGGACCAGTTGGCTGTCAGGAAGGTAAGTTTATTTTTATTTAAATGGCTTGCCTCATGAGTCAGCAAGGTCCATTTTGAAGAAACAGAGGGAGCATTGACAGGGAGGACGGGAGCCTGCCGGGAAGGCAAATGTCCCTCTGAAAATGCATACCTCGAGACTCAGTGGATTCGATATGCAGGAGCAGCAAGAGCAAGTAACAGTCAGGACCACGAGCTGCCAGGAAAGTAAATTAACCCTTAAAATCATATTGCATAAATTGGCAGAGTATATACTGAGCAGGGGTGGACACAGGACGGCGAGAAAACTGAGGGTTGGGCGGTTGCTTTCACTGAACCACGACTGAGGCAGTCTCTCCCATCCATCCTGTTCCTGTAACGAAAAATAGAGATTCCTTGCACTGGATTAATTATGTTTCTTGTTGTTTTCAGTACTCTCCTTAGGAAGTAAGAACAATGCTGATGGATGTTCTGGCAGTTGAATTCACCTCCAGTAGTATGTGCGAAGTAAGTGTCACCACTGGTGTCCCCGCTGATCTCATCTGCGCGAAATGCACCAACTCCAGCTCCCCAAAAACCACGTTAAGTTCTCGAGCTGGATATGGATGAACTCCATATCATTCCGGAGGCTAAGTTGGTAATTGAGGAGAGATACAGGGAGGCAGTCGCACCTCAGCTACAGGTAAAAGGTAATTGGGTTATAGGCAGGAAATGAAAGGGGAGCAGGCAGGCAGTGCAGGGACACCATGCGGACATTCTGCTCAATAAGAAGTGTACCATCCTGATACTATTGGGAGGGGCGACTTATTGTGGAAAGCCACGGGGTGCTGGTCTCTGGCATAGACTCTGTCCCTCTTCCTCAGAAAAGATGGGGAGAGGAGTAAAGTATTAGTTTTTGGGGTCTTCAATTTTAGATCAAGTGGTCGAACATTGTGTGGAATGAGAGAGACTCCATGTGGGTGTTTTACTTCCCAAATGCCAGAGTCCATGATGTCTTGGATCGTGTCTTTGGGATCCGTAAGGAGGAGGGAGAGTAGGCTGAAGTACTGGACAACAAAGGCTATTTAGTTCGGGAAGTGGGTTGGGCTGTAAGGCAGAGATTCCAGGAGCCGGTTGGAAGCTTAAAACGAAAACAAGCAGATCTATTTACACGTGCCATGTGCTAGCGACGTCAGGAATAAGGAGAGAGAGAGCAATTGGACACGTGGCTACAAGGGTTATCAATGGTGGAGGGTTAATTGGATAATCCGAGGACCTAGGTAATTGAGGCTTATTCCGGAGTACGTGGGACTCTCCAAATTGTATTGTCTGCACTTGAAACACAGCGGTACCTGGGGATCGGGTGTATAATTTGCTGATGCTGAAAAGGTGAATTTAATCTAATTCAGTCGGGAGATGGGAAGCGAATTGTAGCTCCATTGTGCAAGAGATTGAGTGCAATGAAGTAATAAATAACTTTTGAAGGTTACACTAGTGCACTGGCATGCAGGAAGGTCGTTTGAAGTTTATCTGTTGGCATTCGGAATAAGGTGCATGAACTTATAGCATGGGTTGTTATCTGGATATTGTGGCCAATTCGGAGGCATGGATAGAGTAGGGACAGAAATGGTTGTTGTTGAATAGATTCTGGGGTTTACATGTTTCAGTAAGAAGAAGGAAGGAGGTAAAAAAGGAGAATGTGTGGCATTGTTCATCAAAGAGAGTATTATGGTGCAGAAACGGCGTTTGAAGAGGACCTGTCTACTGAGGTAGTACAGGTTGAGATTAGAAACAGAAAAGGAGACTGCACCCTATCAGGAGTTCTCTATCGGGCTCTGAAAAGGTTCAGCGTTGTAGAGGAAGGCATTGCAGATATAATTCTGGATAGCAGCAGAAGTAATAGGGTAGTTGTTATGGGGGCATTTAGCTTTCCAAATATTCACTGGAAACGCGATAGGATCAAGGGAAACAATAGCACTTTCTTTTGGTATGTCAGGAATAAAAGACTGACGAGAGTACGATTAAGACCAGTCAAGAACTGTAATGGAAATTTGTCTGAAAGGATAGGAGAGGCGCTAAATTTTGATTTTGTCAGTACTCACACAGGAAAACGGAATGGTGTCATAGAGAATACAGAGAATACAGGCTATTGGATGGGATTGTATATAGGTTCATAAAGTGGTTTGTTAGCAATTCTGGAAACTATGAAATTAGCTAGTGTGAAACCTGAGCCATATGGGAATTATCCTCGGATTCTCTAAAAAGTTACGAGGAGAGTGCAGAGCCTTTGGATTTGACCGTTATATCATTATTGTCTGCAATAATATTGCCAGAAGACTGATGAATAGCAAATGTTGCCCCCTTGCCCAAGAAGGTGAGTAGAGACAACCCTGCTAATTACAGACCAGTGAGCTTGACTTCAATTGTGGGTGATGTGCTGGAAAGGAATATACGAGAAAGGAGATATATTCATCTAGAAAGGAAAAAATGCGAGTAGGGTTTTATGATTTTATGAAGGGTACCTCATGCCTCACAAACATTACTGAATTCTTCGAGAAGGTGACCAGACATCCGGATGTGGGTAAAGCCGTTGATGTGTGGCATATGGATTTCAGTGAAACATTTAACAAGATTACCCGCGCTAGGCTACTGCAGAAAATACGGAGGAATGGAATTGAGGGCAATTGAGCGATTTGAATCAGAAATTGGCTGGCGGAAAGAAGACAGAAAATGGTGGTTGATGGGAAATGTTCATCCTGGAGTTCACTTACTAGTCGTGCACCACAAGGATCTGTTTTGGAGCCACAGCTGTTTGTCACGTTTTTAATAAATTACCTGGAAGAGGGCGAGAAAGACAGTTTGGTAAATTTCTAGATGACAAAAAATCTGTGCAGCTCTGACCAATGTGAAAGGATGTTTCATGTTACAGACAGACAGCGCTAAGCTGCAGTGTTGGGCACAGAGGTAGCATATGGAGTTGAATGTGGAAAGGTGTGCGGTGATTGAGAATGGAAAGAGGAACAGGAATGCAGATTACTGGGTTAATACTAAGATTGTTGGTCGTGTGGATGAGAAGAGAGACCTTGGTATCCAGTGCATAAATCCATGAAAGATGTCACCCAAGTTGATAGGATTGTTAAGAAGGCATGTGTTAGCTATTATTGATAGAGGGAGTGCGTTTCGGCGCCATGAGGTCATGTTGTACTTGTACATAACTCTGATCCGCCTGCACTTGGAGTATTACATATTGTTATATTCGCCAAATTATCGGAAGGACGTCGAAGCATTGTACAGGGTACAGAGACGGTTTACCAGGATGTTGCCTGGTATATAGTGAAGGTCTTTTGAAAAAAGGCTGAGGCACTTGAGGCTGTTTTCATTTGAGAGAAGGAACTTGACAGGTGTCTTAATGGGCACATGCAAGCTGATCAGAGGACATCGCTGTAATGTTCGATGTTCTGTGCGCGTGAGGGTGACAGTGTATCAGCCTTTTAGACAGTGTTTCCGTGGTTGTGAGTGTGGTGGGGAGGTGATGTGCGTATGTGCAGATATGTGTGAGTGTTAGAGAGAGAGAGAGTATGTTTTTGAGGTGGAGTGTGCGTGAGCGACTGAATGTGTAAGACAAGGAATGTGGTTTTTTGTGAGTATGTGAGAAAGAGAGAAACACCGAGTATATCTTGTAGTGGAGTCACCTGGAGTGTGACATGAACGCAAAGTCCAACATGAGGCATCACCATAGCGACCAAATTTGGCTATTTGCTTCTGCTTGCCCTCTCTGCATTGTAGTGTATACTAACGTCTGCCTAGGAGTTGGTTAAATGAAGATCCAAGGTCAATGGTCCCTGAATGCTGACGTGTTCCTCGACAGGAATGAAACATCCTTGCATGATGAATGTTGCGTGGTGTCCATTAACTTGGTGTCAATCTGCAATTTGAAAGGGAGAGGGTACAATCGGTAGTGACAATATTTCAGTTGAATAAAGGGTATTATGGAGCAATGAGGGAAGAGCTGGTCAAAGTTCTGTGGTGCAATACCTTAGCAGGGTTAACAGTGGAGGAAGAATGGCAGATATTACTGGGTCAAATGCAGAAGATGCAGGATCAGTTCATTGCAAAAAGGAAGAAAGATCCTATGAGGAGGCAGGGTGGCCGTGGCTGACGAGGGAAGTTAAGAAACATATAAATCAATAGAGAAAAAGTAGAACATAGCAAAGATGAGTGAGATAACGAAGGACTGGGAAGCTTTTAAAGAACAACAGAAGATTACTAAGAAGGAAATATGCAGAGAAAAATGAGGTGCGAAGTTAAACTGGCCAAAAATATAAAGGAGGATAGTAAAAGCGTTTTTCGGTAAAACACAAAAAAATGGTTAAGACTAAAATTGGGCCCCTGAAGACAGAAACAGGGGAATATATTACAGGGGAAAAAGAAATAGCAGAAGAGTTGAATTGGTACTTCAGATCTGTGTTCACTGTAAAGACACCAGCAATGTCTCAAAGGTAACATTGGCTGAAGGACGTGAACTGAAGGGAATTTATATTTGCCAGGAATTGGTGTTGGAGAGACTGTTTGGTCTGAAGGCTGATAAGTCCCCGGTGCCCAATGGTCTACACACAGTGTACTAAAGGAGGTGGCTCCAGAAATTGTGGATGCGTTGGTGCTTATTTTCCAGAGTGCGAGAGATTCAGGATCGGGTCCTGCGGATTGGAGGGTGGCTAATGTTGTACCACTTTTTAAGAAAGGAGCGAGAGAGAAAGCAGGACATTATAGACCAGTTAGTCGGACCTCAGTGGCGGGGAAGATGCTGGAGTCAATTATAAAGGATAAAATTACGATACATCTGGATAGTAGTAACAGGATAGATCAGAGTCAGCATGGAGGTATGAAGGGGAAATTATGCTTGACTAATCTTCTGGAATTTTTTGAGTATGTAACTCTGAAGATGGACAAGGGAGATCCAGTGGATGTAGTGTACCTGGATTTTCAGAAAGCCTTTGATAAAGTCCCACATAAGAGGTTAGTGAGCAAAATTAGGGCGCATGGTACTGGGGGAAAAGTAGTTGGATTGAAAATTAGTTGGCTGACAGGAAACAAAGAGTAGTGATAAACGGCTCCCTTTTGGAATGGCAGACTGTGACCAGTGGAGTAGCGCAAGGATCAGCGCTGGGACTGCAGCTTTTTTACAATATATATTAATGGTTTAGAAGATGGTATTAGTAATATCATTAGCAAATTTGCTGATGATAAAAAGCTGGGTGGCATGGTGAAATGTGAGGAGAATGTTAGGTGATTGCAGGGTGACATGGACAGTTTAGATGCGTGGACAGATGCATGGCAGATGCAGTCTAATGTGGATAAATGTATGGTTATCCACTCTGGTGGCAAGAGCAGGAAGGCAGATTACGACCTAAATGGAGTCAAGTTAGGTAAGGGGCAGTACAAAGAGATCTGGGTGTCCTTGTACACCAGTCAATGAAGACAAGCATGCAGGTACAGCAGGCAGTGAAGAAAGCTAATAGCATGCTGGTCATCATAACAAGAGGGATTGAGAATAGAAGCAAAGAGGTTCTTCTGCAGCTGTACAGCGTCCTGGTGAGACTGCACCTGGAATATTGTGTGCAGTTCTGGTCACCAAATTTGAGGAAAGACATTCTGGCTATTGAGGGAGTGCAGCGTAGGTTCACGAGGTCAATTCCTGGAATAGCAGGACTATCTTATGTTGAAAGATTGGAGCGACTGGGCTTGCATAGCCTTGAGTTTAGAAGACTGAGAGGGGATCTGATTGAGATGTATAAGATTATTAAAGGATTAGACACTCTGGAGGCAAGAAACATGTTTCCGCTGACGGGTGAATCCCGAACCAGAGGACACTGCTTAAAAGTAAGGTGTAGGTCATTTAGGACAGAGATGAGGACAAACGCCTTCACCCAGAGAGTGGTGGCTGTGTGGAATGTTCTGCACCAGAAGGCAGTGGAGGCCCAGTCTCTGGATTCGTTTAAGAAAAAGTTGGATAGAGCTCTCAATGATAGTGGATTCAAGGTTTATCGAGATAAGGCAGGAACAGGATACTGATTGAGAATGATCAGCCATGATCATAATGAATGGTGGTGCAGGATCGAAGGGCATAATGGTGTACTCCTGCACCTATTGTCTGTTGTTGATTGTCTATTGTAGCATTTGCTTGGTCTCGCCAATTTCTCATGCTTTCAGGCATCCTTCCCTGCAAGGTATGAGTTAGACAGCGTAAGGTAGGTAACATCTGTACCTGCCACATACATGGTGGATGTTGTCGATACGTGTAATGTTGCAATCTGCGTCGATACTCTGACACATCTTGCAATGTTTGCCATGACAGGGTTATCTGGTGTTATGGTTGATGAAGGCTTGACAATTTGTCCTTTCTTCGAATCTACAATCATTCTATAATGAGGCAACCAGAACTGAATACATCATTCCAGTTGTAGTGGAAACAGCGTTTGACTGATATGCAGCAAAACCTCGCGGCTCTTAACCTCAATGCCCCTTTAAGGCAAGCCAAAATACCATATACCCTATCAACTTGGGTGGCTACTTTGTGGGGTCTATGGATGTCGACTGCAAGGTCCCGTTATACCTCAACACTACAAATATTCCTGTCTTTAACCTG
This sequence comes from Hemiscyllium ocellatum, assembly GCF_020745735.1. Taxonomy (NCBI): domain Eukaryota; kingdom Metazoa; phylum Chordata; class Chondrichthyes; order Orectolobiformes; family Hemiscylliidae; genus Hemiscyllium; species Hemiscyllium ocellatum. The sequence goes on from NW_026867567.1 coordinate 134,958, forward strand.
TATTTGCCATTAAGATTCGACCTTCCAAAATGAATTGCTTCACACTTATCGAGATTGAACTCCACATGCCACATCGCAACACAGTTCTGCATACTGTCAATGTCATTTTGTAGTCTACAAAGTCCTCAAAACTATCTACAACACCATCATTCTTTGTATCATTAGCGAATTCACTAACCTGCCCTTTCACTTCTTCACCTAAGTCAGTTATAAAAACGACAAAGGGCAGATACCCAAGCAAAGATCCCTACGACCTACCACTGATCACGGACATCCAGGCGGAATACTTTGCATCGCTTCCACTCATGTATTCTTTTGGCTAGCCCGTGCTGTATCTGACAGCCAATTTTCCCTGTATCCCGTACCTTCTAACTTTCTGAATGAAGCTAACATGGGGAAACTTATTAAATGCCTTACTGAAATCCATACACATCACATCCACGGCTCGACCAATCTCAAGTTGTCTCATCACATCCTCAAAGAACTGAATAAGACTTGTGAGGCTTGACCTGCCCCTCACAAAGCCATACTGTCTTTCTTTAATCAAGGTATGTTTTGTCGAAGTAATCATAATCCTATTTTTCAGCATTGTTTCCAGTACCTTTCTTACCACAGACGTAAGACTGATGGGTGGCTAATTGCCAAGGATTTCAATATTTCCTTTCTTGAACAGAGGAACAACATTCGCCTCCCTCCAAACAAACAGAAATGGTCAGAACGATGAAAACGCAGAAAATGGAGTGAGGGAGTGAGAAAGGGTAACAGACAGATCAAGGAAGATGGAATGTCAGAAAAATGATGAAAACAAAGCGAGGAATGAAGAAAAGAAGCACAAGAATACATGTACAAAGAAAATAATGACACTTGGATACTCGGAGCACTTCAGGTATTGAGCGAGTCCAGGACGAATATGAGAAGGTGAAATGGGAGGAACAAACGATGAACGACATTGAGGAAATAAGAGGGAGTTCGCTGGAGAAGGAAAGAGGGGAAAATAACACAACCGGTTTGCTTGTCGATTGGACGGTGCGTGGGATTCCAATGTGAAATGCCCATTTGCATTGCCAGAAACGAAACCAATTGCATGGCTATTTAACCCCAACTGCTGAGTTTGTGTCACTTCCTTTCTCCTTCTCAGGGAGCAAAACCAGCGAGGAATATCAAGGGACTGGCTATGGACTGTTTACTCTGCAGAATATCAGTCGTGTGAAAGAGAGATATCAAATATCTCATTTATTTCACAATTAATGGAGAGAAAATGCAATGAAGTTTCTCAAGCAATCAAGGAAACGGTGATTATGCAGGAGATGGTAATTGTGTTTACTATCTTCACAGACACTACAAGGCATGCTGAATTTTTTCATCATGTTTTTGTTTATACTGTTCTTGAAGAGGCTGCTGGACAAATCGCGCGTGCTGAAAAAAATATAGCTTTAATAAGAAGGAAACACCAATTGTAACAATTGACTGATAAAATGAGCTTTGACATCGATGGACTGAGTGGGGACTGTTTCCTCCACAGAACGTCGGTCTTGTGAAAAAAATTCTGTAAAATTTCGCATTGATGACCTCTCACACGTAATGTATCCACCCCCTACAAGGGTTTCTGGAAAAGCTCAGCGGGTCTGGCATCCGCAGTGGAATGGAACCAGAGGTAATGTTTCTGGTCCAGTGAGCCTTGCTCAGAACCTGCAATATTCTGGTCCATTGTTCTGAGAATTAAGAAGACATGCGGACATACCATCCCGTTGCTTAATATTAAATGAAACTAGATTGAAGTTTCCAAACACATGTCTTCGATCTCGATGGATGAAATGAAACCATTTGTTTTTCATGTGCATACTCAAATCTACAATCATCAAATAAAGTCTCTGATTGCAGGATGTGCTGTATTATATGAAGAATGTTCCCTTTACTCAACAAATAATTAGGAAAACAGAAAAGAGTTCTTATATCAAAGGTAAAAATCAAATGAACTGCCGTTGTTGTAAATAAGAAGAAAGAAAACAAAGGTTTCTGGAAAAGCTCAGCGGGTCTGGCATCTGCAGTGGAGTGGAACCAGAGGTAATGGTTCTGGTCCAATGAGCCTTGCTCAGAACCTACATCATAGGCAGTATCGGAAATCGAAGAATATAGAAATGAAAGTGTGCCATTTAGCCAATTAATCCCATACTTTCTGTTGGAGAAATACGTGGGACGAAACCTGCATTAAGCAGTACCACTTGCTGTGCTGAAGTCATTTCACGGACTTCAGTCGACCATGTCTCCTAATTAAAATCCACGGAGATTTTGCCATACTCTTCAGTTCTGCTCTGAGCTTGCTCTGGGCCGCTGCATAAATACAAGGGTTTAAAAAACAACTGAAATACTTCAAGATATCAGCCGTTTCCATGGCGATAAATTCAGGATCTGTGAATTTCCCTCTGTAATAAATGGTGCCTGTAAGTTTGGTAATGCCTAAAGCCACAGCAAGTGGCAACCACAGCAAAAGAAAACTTATTGTGATCGAGAATAATAAAATGATAGACCTTCTGCGGTTCTCCATTTCTGAGTCACTTTCATTACCACTCTTGGAGCTCCGGAGGCCAGTGCGCGTTCTATTCGCCAATACAATACGTTTGACAATTAGTGAATTGCACAAGACAATCAGAGAAAAGGGAATCCAAACGACACAGGCGCTGTAAAACCAGACATACCCTATACCCGCAGAAGATGAGAAAAATGCTTCACTTGACCGGCAGCCCCAATGCACATTGTTAATTATTTGTTCGGGTTCATAAGCAAACAAAACTGGTATTTCCTTCAAAACGATCACAACGGTGATGGTTATTACCAGCATAGTTGCAGTTCTTTGGGTACAGTACTGTGCTTTAAACTTTGACCGGCAGATTACTACAAATCGGTCAAACGTGAAAGAGACAACACACCAAACAGACAAATCCGGAGTGATAGCGGTCAAATAAATTATGACTGTACAAAGAGGGGTATGGGAAAGGAATGACCAAGGAAAATGATAAGTGAAGATGTAATAGAGTATTACATTATTGATTAGGACCAGCAGATCTGTTGTTGCCATGGCCAGCATGTAAACAGTGACACATTTAGAAAGGCCACATTTCCGTTGTGAAATAATCCAAATTGTGGCCAGATTTGCTGTGAGAGAAAAAGAAGTAAATATCATTACTATACCAAATGCTTCCAGTATTTATCATAATTGCTGAAATATGGTAATGCGAGCCTTTTTTTATTACATTAATAATATATGAAAAAGATATTTCATTAATTACCACGGAGATCAGATTGTAAGGAATAACAAACAGGCAGGATCATTAAACAACATATTTGAAACACTACCAGGATGAAGTGAACCCAGAGGTCAGAACACAAGATTCATTGAATCACTGTGGAGGGAGGACGTTTTGCCGAAAGAGTCCATGCCAATTTGCTGAAGACCAAACTGCCCAGATGCACTCCCCTTCCCAATTCTTGCTGTAATACTGCATCGACTACAGCTCACCGAGCAAGCCTGCATGTCTCTGCATACGGTGGGGAATTTCGCTTCACCATTGCACATGACCTGCTCATCTTTGTCTGCGGGTCAAAAATGGAGCCGCTGTTGGAACCTCACAAGGATACCAGGAGAACAAACAAACTCCACATCGAAAGTCGCCCAAAGCAGGATTCAAACCCGGTTTCCTGGCACTGTGAGCCACCATTGATAGATAGATAGATAGATAGATAGATAGATAGATAGATAGATAGATAGAGAAGAAAAAAATACAGCACAGAACAGGCCCTTAAGCCCACAACGTTGTGTCGAGTTTTAATCCTAATGTAAAATATAATAACTTCACCGACACACCCCTCAACTTACTGCTATCCATGTGCATGCCGGGCCGTCGCTTGAATGTCCGTAATGACTCTGCTTACACGACCATCGCTGGCAATGCATTGCAAGCATTCACAACTCTCTGCGTAGAGAAACTACCTCTGACGTCTCCTCTATACCTTTCTTTTAATATCTTAAAACTGTGACCCCTCGTACCAGTCAATCTTGCCCTGTGGAAATGATTCTGTATTTTCCTCTCATGATCTTGCATACCTCGATCAGTTCCCCTCTCTTCCTCCTTCTCTCCAGAGAGAAAAGTCCGAGCTTATTCAACATATCTGCATAAGGCAAGCTCTCCAATTTAAAGAACCGTTCTAGTAAACCTTCTTTGCACTCTCTCCAAAGCCTCTATATCGTTCCTACAGTAGGGCCACCAGACCTGGAAACAATATTCTAAGTGTGATCTCACCAGGGATTTGTAGAGCTGTAGCAAAAACTTCGCGGCTCTTAAACTCAATTCCCCCGTTAATGAAAGCCAAAACATCATATCCACTTGGGTGGCAACTTTTCGGGATCTATGTACTTGCACACCCATATTCCTCTGTTCCTCCACTCTGCCAAATATTTTGTCTTTAATCATACATGCAGTATTTAAGTTCGACCTTCTGAAAATGCATCACTTCGCATTTATCCAGGTTGACCTTCATGTACCATTTCTCAGCCCAGCTCTGCATCCTGTCTATGTCACGCTGCAGCCTGCAATAGCACTCGATACTATGAATGTCACATCCAACCATTGTGTCATCTGCAAATTTGCTAACCCACTTCTCAATCTAATCATCCAAGTTATTTATAAAAACGACAAAGAGCAGAGGCCCAAAAATAGAGCCTGTTGGGAACCCACTCATCACTGACCTCCAGGTAGAATACTTTCTAAATACAACCGCTCTTTACCTTCTGTCAGCCAACCAGTTCTAAATCCAGATTGCCAAATCTCCCTGTATCCCTAACTTCCTGGCTTTATGAATGAGCTTACCATGGGTAACCTTATCAACTGCTTTGCTGAAGTTCATATACACCACGTCCATTGCTCGACCTTTGTCTACCTGTCTTGTCACCTTCTTAAAGAACTCAATAAGATTTGTGAGGCATGACCTGCCTCTCACAAAGCCATGTTGAGTACCTTTAATCACACTATGTATTGCCAAATAGTCATATATCCTATTCCTCAGAATTCTTTCCAAAACCTTGCTGACCACAGCCATACGACTGACTGGTCAGTAATTGCCAGGGGTTTCCCTATTGTCCTTCTTGAAAAGAGGAACAACATCTTCCTCCTTCCCATTCTCCTGTTCGACTTCCGTGGAGATTGAGGAGGCGAAGATCCTCGCCAGCGGCTGAACAATCTCCGTTCTCACTTCCCGGAGCATCTTAGTGTAAATCTGGTCTGGCTCAGGGGACTTATCAATATTAATATTTTCCAAAATTTCCACCTACTGACTACATTGTCTCCACATATCTGTTGTGCCCTTTCTGTGGAACAATTGCTGCCAGTTTGTAATTCCCAACTCCTGTCTCACATTGTCATAATTTCCTTTTCCCCAATTAAATATCTTTCCTTGATGACTGCTCCTTTCCCTCTCCAAAACTACAGTAAATGTGAGGCAGTTATGATCACTGTCACCAAAGTGTTCTCCCACCGCGAGATCTCACACCTGTCCTGGGTTAATGCCGAGAACCAAATCCAAAATGGCCTCTGCTCTCGTCGGTCGGTCCACATACTGTGTAAGGAAACACGCCTGAACACACCTGACAAATATGGCCCCCAATCCATCTGCATTTAGGAGGTTCCAATCAATATTGAGAAAGTGGAAATCACCCATAACAATAACCGTGTTACATGTACATTTTTCCAAAATCTGCCCGCCTATGAGTTCTTCAAGTTCTCTAATGCAATTAGGTGGTCTGTAGAAAACCCCCAATGCGGTGGCTGTTCCCTTTCTGTTCCTAACTTCCACCGATACAGACTCAGTAGACAAACTTTCGTCAACAACCGACGTTTCTTCAGCTGTGACGCACGCTCTGATTAGCAATGCTGCACCCCCTCCTCTCTTTCCCTACTATTTTTAAACGTTCTAAATCCTGGAACATCAATGAACCATTCCTGCGCCTGTTAAACCCATGTCTCACTTATGGCCACAAAATCGTAGCCCCAAGTACTGATCCATGCTCGATGTACGTCACTCTTATTTCGGACACTCCTTGCATTAGAGCAGACACACTTTAACCAGTTCCTTTGTTTCAGCGCGTGAAAAACAGTCCCGATAGATTTAATACATCATGTTACTGCCCCATCTGCAACTGACCCCTCTCAGATATATGGCTCTGATCCCAACAACCCACTGAACTAGGTTAGACCCTCCTGTATCACACGAACAAATCTCCCACGCACGACATTTGTGTTCCTTCAGTTCAGGTGCGACCCGTCCGTCTTGTACAGGTCCCACCTTCCCCAGAAGGTATCCCAATGGTTTAGGTTTCTGAATCCCTCCCTGCTGCACGAGCTTCACAGCCACATATTAAGCTGCATTTGGTGACTGTTCTTCACCTCACTATCTCGTGGCACCAGTCGCAAATCTGAAATCACAACTCTACTTGTCCTGCTCTTCAGCTCCCAACCTAACTCTCTGCAGTCCATTTCAGATCCTCAACCTTTTTCCTGGCTATATCAATCATCATGCCATTTTGTATCACGATTTCTGGCTGTTCACCCTTCCCCTTAAGAATCTTGTTAACACAGTCAGCGACATCCGAGACCCTGGCATTGGGGAGGCAACGTGCCTTCCAGGTGTCCCATTTCTGACCACAAAATTTCCTATCAATTCGCCTAACTATGGAGTCCACTATCACTAGCGCTTTTCTATTCTCCCACCTTCCCTGTATGAGCCACAGTGCCAGGCTCATTGCCAGAGACCTGACAACGATGGATTTCCCCTGGTAGGCTGTCGCAAACAGCAGTATCCAAACTGGTATACTTATTGGAGAGGGGAACGGACACAGAGGATCCCTGCTCTGACCATTGCTTCAACTACTTCTCAAAATCATTTGCTATGAAGCGTTGACATGGAACAAATTGGTCATTGACTCGAAATGCGAATAACCAAGCAAATAGATGAAAGGAATATAAAGGAGTACAAAGACACATTAGGATCTCTCTTGGCACAGTGCTGGTGACCTTGACGCTGTACCGGGAAACACTGCAGAAAGTCTGCCTGCTCCAGAGGATGTAAAACATTTTGGAAATAGTTGATTAGAAAAACAGTTTTAAAAATAAATTGACTCACCGGGAAGAGCAACCAGTGCAAGTATTGGGTAGTAAATCTCTTTTACCAACAGAATTGCAGGCTTACTCATTTTGTGTGACAGAGAAGGACTTCGGTATTGCTGAAATATTCAGAGTAGCCACATCCAAGGCATGGAAGTGAACCTATATTTATGCATGCATTAAACCTTTGGGGAATCAAACAATTGTATTACTCACATTAATCACAGTCATTTAACAAATGTAGTCAGGTAAGTTGTTGTTTGGCAGGAGCAACAGATTGATAAAAAACAAGACTTTCAAAGTTGAATATCAGGTAAATAGCGACCAACGTGGCAATGGGAAGTATTTCTTGATAACAATTGGCCTGTCAGTATCTGTGGCTAACCTCTGCGATCAAAAATCATTCTGACAGTTTTTTAAACACCCATATTCTACTTCTGGTAAAAGCCCTCTGATATATGTACACTCTTGATTTCTTTCATCTATAGAATCTCCCACTTTGGTCAATGAACATTTCTGGTCGTCCTTTATCGGATCTCCGAGGCTTTTCGTATCTCTGCATTAACTGGGGCAAGTTGGTGTCTGTGTGTCTTGAATGCTGACTTTCAGGCAGCTATATCATTTGCTCCCGTGCAACAGGATCACTTTGTCTACCTTCGTGGATACTTTTGTCTGATGTAATTTGACCAATGACATTCTACAAATGATTGAATCCTTCAGCTACCGAGTGACTCCCCAACTCTGATGTTTGCTGAGTGTCTAAAAGCTTTCTATCCATCTTAATGGGAAAATGAGTGCTCTCAGATACAACGCTGACTTTGAAATTATGCATACTGCCACTGGTGAAGCTGCTGCTGTCTGACCTAATGGCTTCAATATTGCAGAATGTAAGCGCCAGCTATGAACGTGTCCTCCTATCTCTCCATGGATAACGACTAACCCTCCCCCCACAGCCCACCAATGGAACGTCATGCCATTGTGTCCTCTCATTTCACCCAATGATTCCTCTGTACTGCATCTCAACCATTATCAGCCCGCTTTTACCTTCTTCCCATAATCCACAAATACGGCTTCCTAGGGTATATTTGTTTTTTCGGGCCATCTTTGCCCAATAGAACTCAATTAGTTCTTCATCGACGTGACATTTTTCCCCTTTTCCAGACCCTTACCACTCACATTCGTCATTTCTCTGTCACTTTAAATCAGCTTATCCAATTCCCAGTAAGTGTATGCGTGTGTGCACATGTGTGTGCGTATTGGGGGTGGGGGAGGGGGTGGGGTACAGCCGCTTTCTACTTGTCAGAGCCACGCAATTTCTTTCACGCAGATCCCCTATCAGAGTGCTATCAGGGTTGTTCACGTCTTTCTGCAGAAGGTCTCAACTGTCCCTATTCCTTGGCACTCTCCTACTTCTGGTCGAGATCATCTTTTCGCTGAAAGACATCGCTTCAAATACTTCTCATTTTATTTAGGACGAACGTGAGCTCCATCCTGCTCACGGTCAACAAATCTATCTCTGAATTCTTTTTTTTTATCTACGCCATCTTTGTTTCCATTGCTGGGTATACCTTGGCCACTGACATACTCGACAAACCCACTGACCCCCACAGTTACCTAAAAACAAAATTCTCACATCCTATTTTCTGGAAGGACTCAATTCCATTCTACCAGTTCTTCTGCCTCTGCCACGTCTGTTCTGATGATGCAAACTCCGATAAAGGGACTTCTGAAATGTACACTTCGTTCCTCAGTCGAGGATTACCCAGTATCGTATTTGTCAGGGTCCTCTTCGGCATGTGATCATCTCCCACACTACATACCGTACGGTCTTTCTTCACACCCACAACAGAGATAAAGGTACCCACATGTTCAACTAAACTCCCACCAGCATCCACATGCATGGCATCATTATGTTCCTGTGCGTCACCTCCAACGGGATGCCACAACTGGGTAGAGATTTCCTTCCCCTCCTTTGCCAGATATCCACAAAGACCGTTGCCTATTGGTCACCTTTGTCGATTCCTTCTTTACTCCCTCCACTTACCTGCCACATCGTAGCAGTTTCCTGTGCAATTGGAGAAAGTGTAACACCTGACTGTTTACTTCCTGCCTCCTCGCCATCCAAGGTCCCAGAGACAAATTCATGATGAAAGAACGCTTCACCTGCACCAATCTCCTGTACATTCGGGAACAAAGAGCTGACTGGGTAATGACTTTTGAGAAATTTGATATTCTGTCCATCAATAATGACTCTGAGACTCTAGCTGCTTGCCAATTCAACACCACCACCGTGTTCTCTGCCGGATATCTCTGCAAAGCCTTTATAGCACTGTTCCAGCAAAGTTCAGGAAAGCTGAAAGAGCAGGGCCTCATTTTAGCTTTGGCAATCCTTCAGAGCTCTGGACATAATATCAAATCAATACGTTTACGGTTTTCCATAATTCCTGCACACCTGGCCTTGTCACCACATAGACTGCTCCAACACATTGCACATTGGAAGCAGCTAATAGTTGCCATTTGCAGGTATTCACTCCCACTGACTGACTTATATCCACTCATTTGTCCATCCAAATATTTATTTATCAATTTCTTTCTCTCCACTTGAAGTTTACTCTCGCCCTCCACCTCTCCTCCCCCATATTCTGTTTGAAAAAACATTCATTTTCTAGCTATCATCAGTTCCGAAGACGAGTCACTGAAACCAAGATACTAACTCTGATTTCTCTTCATTGGTGCCTCCAGACCTGGTTTGATTTTCCACGAATTCCGGTTTTTGTTTGAGAATTCCAGTATCCATAATTATTTGTTCTTGCTGCCTTCTGTACCAGCATCTGAACTTCTAACTGGCATCAATCAGTTTCAGCATCGCTCCTACTCAAGTATGGTTCATATATTGTCATTGTTAGAACATACAAAATAAAACATAAAACTGTGCAGCCTAGGAAGGGGTCTTTCGCCCACGATGTAGTATCGAATATGAAGCCAAATTGAACAAATCACATCTCCCTTTGTGCACACACATCCATTTCTTGCATATTCACGTGCTTATTTAAACGTCTCTTAAATGTCCCTCTCATATCTAGCTCCACCATCATTCCTGATAGGGCGTTCCATAACCTTGCCCCTCACATCTCTGTTGAACTTTCCCCTCCCACATGAAATGCACACCCTCGAGTTTCAGACATTAAAGCTCCGAATAAATATATTGACAGTGAACCCTATCTATGTTCTGATCATTAATACATTTCTATAAAAACGCCCGTCAGCATCCGCCACTCCAGAGAAAAATTACTCAGTTTTTAAAAAATTCTAGTCTGTCCTTTAATTTAATACCCTCAAATTCAGGCATTATTCTGTTAAACCCTTCTGCGCACACTACAAAGCTCACACATCCTTCCTGCTATGTTGTGACCAGAACTGACC
>NW_026867567.1:145547-250547 GCF_020745735.1 Hemiscyllium ocellatum
CTTGGCACTCTCCTACTTCTGGTCGAGATCATCTTTTCGCTGAAAGACATCGCTTCAAATACTTCTCATTTTATTTAGGACGAACGTGAGCTCCATCTGCTCACGGTCAACAAATCTATCTCTGAAATCTTTTTTTTTATCTACGCCATCTTTTGTTTCCATTGCTGGGTATACCTTGGCCACTGACATACTCGACCCCCACTGACCCCCACAGTTACCTAAAAAAACAAATTCTCACATCCTATTTTCTGGAAGGGACTCAATTCCATTCTACCAGTTCTTCTGCCTCTGCCACGTCTGTTCTGATGATGCAAACTCCGATAAAGGGACTTCTGAAATGTACACTTCGTTCCTCAGTCGAGGATTACCCAGTATCGTATTTGTCAGGGTCCTCTTCGGCATGTGATCATCTCCCACACTACATACCGTACGGTCTTTCTTCACACCCACAACAGAGATAAAGGTACCCACATGTTCAACTAAACTCCCACCAGCATCCACATGCATGGCATCATTATGTTCCTGTGCGTCACCTCAACGGGATGCCACAACTGGGTAGAGATTTCCTTCCCCTCCTTTGCCAGATATCCACAAAGACCGTTGCCTATTGGTCACCTTTGTCGATTCCTTCTTTACTCCCTCCACTTACCTGCCACATCGTAGCAGTTTCCTGTGCAATTGGAGAAAGTGTAACACCTGACTGTTTACTTCCTGCCTCCTCGCCATCCAAGGTCCCAGAGACAAATTCATGATGAAAGAACGCTTCACCTGCACCAATCTCCTGTACATTCGGGAACAAAGAGCTGACTGGGTAATGACTTTTGAGAAATTTGATATTCTGTCCATCAATAATGACTCTGAGACTCTAGCTGCTTGCCAATTCAACACCACCACCGTGTTCTCTGCGGATATCTCTGCAAAGCCTTTATAGCACTGTTCCAGCAAAGTTCAGGAAAGCTGAAAGAGCAGGGCCTCATTTTAGCTTTGGCAATCCTTCAGAGCTCTGGACATAATATCAAATCAATACGTTTACGGTTTTCCATAATTCCTGCACACCTGGCCTTGTCACCACATAGACTGCTCCAACACATTGCACATTGGAAGCAGCTAATAGTTGCCATTTGCAGGTATTCACTCCCACTGACTGACTTATATCCACTCATTTGTCCATCCAAATATTATTTATCAATTTCTTTCTCTCCACTTGAAGTTTACTCTCGCCCTCCACCTCTCCTCCCCCATATTCTGTTTGAAAAAACATTCATTTTCTAGCTATCATCAGTTCCGAAGACGAGTCACTGAAACCAAGATACTAACTCTGATTTCTCTTCATTGGTGCCTCCAGACCTGGTTTGATTTTCCACGAATTCCGGTTTTTGTTTGAGAATTCCAGTATCCATAATTATTTGTTCTTGCTGCCTTCTGTACCAGCATCTGAACTTCTAACTGGCATCAATCAGTTTCAGCATCGCTCCTACTCAAGTATGGTTCATATATTGTCATTGTTAGAACATACAAAATAAAACATAAAACTGTGCAGCCTAGGAAGGGGTCTTTCGCCCACGATGTAGTATCGAATATGAAGCCAAATTGAACAAATCACATCTCCCTTTGTGCACACACATCCATTTCTTGCATATTCACGTGCTTATTTAAACGTCTCTTAAATGTCCCTCTCATATCTAGCTCCACCATCATTCCTGATAGGGCGTTCCATAACCTTGCCCCTCACATCTCTGTTGAACTTTTCCCCTCCCACATGAAATGCACACCCTCGAGTTTCAGACATTAAAGCTCCGAATAAATATATTGACAGTGAACCCTATCTATGTTCTGATCATTTAATACATTTCTATAAAAACGCCCGTCAGCATCCGCCACTCCAGAGAAAATTACTCAGTTTTTTAAAAAATTCTAGTCTGTCCTTTAATTTAATACCCTCAAATTCAGGCATTATTCTGTTAAACCACTTCTGCGCACACTACAAAGCTCCCACATCCTTCCTGCTATGTTGTGACCAGAACTGACCACAATACTCGAAGTATTACAGAACCAGAGTCTTATAAAGGTGCAAGGTAACATTATGATTCTTTTACTCAGTTCAAGCACCAATAAAAGCAAGCGTGAAATATGCCTTCTTTACCACTCTATCTGAATGAGTGACGACTTTTAGGAAAACGAGGACCTGAACCCCAACATCCCTCTGGATATCAGTTTTTCTTCAGCATCCAACCATTTCCCGTACACGTTTCCTTAAATTTGATTTCTCAATGTGCAGCACCCCACAGTTAGACGGATTAGCCTCCATCTGCCATTTCTCCACCCATACCTAGAACTCATAAACATCCCGCTGTATCCCTCCACAACCTTCCACACTACCCTCAATTCCACCAAACTTTGTATCGTCTGCAAACTTACTGACGCATCAATTTACATTTCCATCCAAGTAATTTATGTATCACAAACAGCAAAGGCCGTAGTAGGGGCCCGTGCAGAACACCACGATTCATGGACCTTCAGCCTGAAAAAGCCCTTCCACTTCTACACCCTACCTTCTCTGGGCAAACCAATTCAGAATCCACGAGGCAGAGTCATCGTGAATTCCATGCATCTCATTCTTCTAGATGACCCAAGCATGAAGGACCTGTTTGAAAGCTTTTTTCGAAATCAGTGCAGACATCATCCACTGAACTACCCTCATTGGTCATATTCATCACTTCCTTGAAAGTGTGAACCAATTTAGTGAGGCATGACCTACACTGCACAAGGCCTTGCTGACTGTTTATAATTATGTGATGCTATTCTAACGACATGCAAATTATATTCCTGAGAATTCTCTCCAATAGCTTCCCAACCACTAATGTGAGAGTCATAAGTCTGAAGTTTACTAGATTATAGCTATTGCCCTTCTTGAATAGCGGAGAAACATTACCTATTCGCGAGTTATCCAGATGCTTTCCAATGGCTAATGTGGATACAAAGATCTTGGTAAAGTCCACAACAATCTCGGCTCTGCCTTTCTCAATAACATTGGTTCGATACTATCAGACCCTGGGGACTTATCCACCTTAATGTTCTACAGAAGACACAATACCACTTCTTTCTAGCATATTATCATGCTCCAAACAACTCTCAGCATTCTCCATAATCAGCTCCTGGGTGTATGCAAATTACTCATTTTGGGTCTTATCTATATCCTTGACTTCAAAGATCAAGTTACCTCGTTTACCCTTCAGTGATCCTTGCATTCCACCTCTTGTTGTCCAAGTTTATGCATTAAACAACAAAGTAGGGTTGCAAATGTATTTTGATTATTTCTTTCAGCGACAATATGCAACCAAAAAAAAATCGTCATTGCCCCGATTTTATAAACCAGAGTTGATCCATTGTGTAACTTCAATTTCCCAAACTTTGAACCACAAGTACCTTTTGCGTAATTGGCGATGTGTGATAAATGCTGGCCCAGACAGTGACAACCTTATCCCATGAATGAAGAACAAATACACTTTATATTCTCCTACAACTAACTCCTGGTAGATGAAGCAACTGACTTGAACTTCATCTTCAACATATCAATTATGCCTTTAGCCAATCGCATTCTCGCAACACATTCTACCTATCCACATGCGGTTTTCTGGTTTACTGGTCATCGCTCAAATAATTCTGATTTGTTTCATTTATATCTCTGTCCAGCAGGCATATTTTCAACATCCAAGCCACAAAGACTACTGTTCTCCAAAACATGTGTGCCAAACACACTGCTCATTTCCCTTTGTTAGTAAGAAAATTCAAAACAACCACAACGTTAAAGTCGTGCCGTGCTGACCCTTGACATCACTGGACTTGGGTCAACAATTCAGGCTTCCAGAATCCCCTGCTTCCTGTTCAAGCTTCATTTTGCATGTGCTTTCATTATTGTAAGCGCTTCTCGGCAACTGAATGACGTTTATCACATGCACTGATGTTTTTTTATTATTTGGACAGAAAACATAATCTAATAGTCTCAGATTTTTTAACATTTCTTTCCAAGGAAAAACATCATTCGTTCACCGAATTCAACCTGCATTTCTAGAGTTGTCATTAATTGGCACAGTCTCTGGTCAGAGTCTTATTTTAATAGTTAGAAGCAATATGGTAACTCATATAGTAATGTAGTGGTGCTGATATTGGACTTAAATGAACAAAGTTAAAAATCACACAACACCAGCGTATAGTCCAAGTGGTTTACTTCGAAGTAGCAGCTTTCTGAGCGCTGCTCCTCCATCAGACAATTGCGGATTAGGATCATAAGGCAAAAAATCGATCACTGTGTTATGCATGCAACTGCTATGATCTATTGTACTAATCTCAGTTGCTGTTAATAGAACATAGAAATTAGAACAGCACAGCACAGAACAGGCCCTTCAGCCCACGATATTGTGCCGACCACTGATCCTCATGTCTGCACCCTCAAATTTCTGTAACCATATGCATGTTCAACAGTCTCTTAAATGTCCCCAATGACCCTGCCTCCACAAGTGCTGCTGGCAACGCATTCCATACTCTCACAACTCTCTGTGTAAAGAACCCTCCTCTGACATCCCCTCTATACTTTCCTCCAACCAGGTTAAAACTATGACCACCTCGTGTTAGTTATTTCTGCTCTGGGAGATAGTCTCTGGCTATCGATTCTATCTATGCCTCTCATTATCTTGTATGCCTCAATTAGGTCCCCTCTTCTCCTCCTTTTCTCCAATGAAAAAAGTCCGAACTCAGTCAACCTCTCCTCATAAGATAAGCCGTCCAGTCCAGGCAGCATCCTGATAAACCTCCTCTGAACCCTCTCCAAAGCATCCACATCTTTCTCATAATAGGTCGACCAGAACTGGACGCAGTATTCCAAATGCGGTCTAACCAAAGTTTTATAGAGCTGCAACAAGATCTCATGACTCTTAAACTCTGTTTAAGTGCATTAAGCTCGCGAAAATGAATTAATGATACAAGCTCCACTCACTGAATGACCTCATGACTCTTAAGATCCCTCTGTTCCTCCACGCTGCCATGAATCCTATCCTTAGCTTTCAAATTCGACCTTCCAAAATGCATCACCTCGCATTTATCCAGGTTGAACTCCATCTTCCACCTCTCAGCCCATCTCAGCATTCTGTCAATGTCCCGCTGCAGCCGACAATAGGCCTCTATACTGTCAAAGACACCTCCAGAGTTTGTGTCGTCTGCATACTTGCTGACCCATCCTTCAATCGCCTCATCCAAGTCATTAATCAAAATTACAAACAATAGAGGCCCAAGGACAGAGCCCTATGGAACACCACTGACCACAGATTTCCAGACAGAATATTTTCCTTCTACTACCACTCGCTGTCTTCTGTTGGCCAGCAAATTCTTTATCCAGACAGCTATGTTCCCCTGAATCCCTTTCGTCCTGAGCTTCTGAATGAGCCTATCATGGGGAACCTGATCAAATGCTTTGCTGAAGTCCATATACACTACGTCAACAATCGACCCTCATCAACGTTTCAAGTCACATCCTCAAAGAACTCGATATGGTTTGTGAGACATGACCTGCCCCTCACAAAGCGTAAAACATTGCAGCATGGATATTGCACACAGGAATGGAGAACAGGAAGTAAACCTGTTTCTGGTAAACAATCGGAATGTATCTCAATATGACATCGAGAACAATGAACAATAGATCAGCCACTGCCGTATTCAACAGGTAAAAACTGACACCTGGAGACAACCCACAATCCTTAAATATGAGGCCGAAGATCCTTACTACATTAACTGCGACAAATGCAAAAAAAAATGCATCAACTAGAAGCAAGTTTCCAGTTGATTGAGGGTCTAGTAAGATTTCAAAATGTCTAACTGTTTGCAGTGCATAACTGGATTGAAATGACGAGAATGAATGTTTAAATGAAAAGAGAAATGGGAATCGTTTATAGTCGCACTGTTGCACAAGTAGATGTAAATGTAAAGATAAAGGCCTGCAGAGTTCCAACATTTCTAAGTATCTTGAAATAGTTGACATTTGAGAGCGCTGTTAAGAGACAATCAAGCCATGTTGTTGTGTGCATGTATCGCATTCAGGCCATTCCTATTAAGCAAGCCAGATTTACTACCCGTACACTTACTGGTGAGGCAGATATGCTTTAACAACTGCTGAAATTTTCTCCATGTTTGTCAGTAAAAGTGGAGTCTGGTTAATAAAGACATATCAAGTGGTTTATTCAGCAGCTGGACTAAGGTGGATGCCTGTTGGTGATGTTATGGAGTTACTAATTGGTAAGGTTAGTAGTGGCCAGTACACAGAAACAAGCATCAACCCAGCCATAAAGAGAGGCTTGAAGAATATATAACAGTCAGACTGCTTGATAGGCGTTATTGAGTGATGAGGTTGGATTTGATGGACAAAGAGCGGATTTGGTTATTGAAAGTGAAGTTAATCGTGTCTATCTGCCCGAAATTAACAAAAACAATTGCAGTTCAATGCTGTTTCTAAAGGGAATAACAATAAAAAGAACTTAAAAGGAAAACCAATAATTGCAATGATGGGATAGTAATCCGTTTGAATAAAAATCAATACAGCTTTGACCCACATCAGCAATGATGTCAAGTCTAGAGGAAGAAAGTAAAGGCACAAGTGTAAACTACTTTCCATTCTTATAATATTCATCTTCTTTGCTGTTAGATACTCATCATTTGTTGGAATATTTCAATTGATTGGTCACAGTAACTAATCTTTGCTCTCTCTGTGGCTTGCACTCTTCCTAATGTTGGACGTGATGCACCGCTGTTACTTTGGGATTAAACATTGAAATGATCTCTTTTTAAAGAGAATTGTGAAACCTGCCAGTGAGCCAATTACGATCTATGTAGACTGACAATATACACAATCATTGCACACAATATGTTCAGTTAACTCCAACTGATACTGTACGTTTAGCTCACAATAATGCAGAACATTTTCCTTGCCTGCGTGCGATGTATGAGTGGAGATAAGGAAAGGCAGTATGGCAGGGCAGAAGGATTAATGATAACCACAAAATATAAAAAAAAGGCAAGGGTGACACAAAAGAAAATAAACAAAAATCTGAGAAGTTTGGATTTGGGATACACTGCTTGGAATGCTTGGAGCCATATCCACTTGAAGTATTTAAGAGGGGTTCCTTCATGATGTTGATACAAACAGTTCTCATGGAAATGAGCACAACAAAGTGAATATTGGGAAAGATAACGATATGCATTGCAGAGTTGGTGCATGCACAATGGGCCAAAATACCTGTCTGCGTGCCAAACAGTTTCACAGTCCTATGAATATTCAAGACACTGCAATATGGGTGTAATGGCGGATGAAATGACAGTTGCAAAATTTTCTCCGTGATTAATCTTGGATATATGTGCCAGACAATTTAATACCAATGGTACACTGAGGATAGTATCAGAAATCATAAGTGAAGAGAATCATTTGTAACTTTAAAGTCATTTATGGGGAACAAGCAGTGCAGATACTACGTCGTAAATTCGTGCTTGGGCAAATTATTTCAGCTCTTTAATTAAACACATGAATTATGTGTTGTTCCCGAATTAATCTCCACAAATAAAATGTTTGGAAACCTGCAGCCCATTCATTCAAGAATAAGTAAAAATATGGATATGAATCTGAATGAAATGATGACTGAAATGAGACCGCTGTTCTGAAATATTCCCCAAACATTGATATTTGAACAGTCTTCGATTTGATAAAATCAAATAAGCTAATGGACATTGGAGTGAAGTGTCTGCCTGGAGATAGAATCGATTGGAGAGGACGTGAAACAAAGGAAAAGAGAACTAAGAAGGGAAGGGCTTATGCTCGAAACGTTGAATTCTCTATTCCTGAGAACCTGCTGTGCTTTGACCAGCAACACATTTGCAGCAATAAAACAAGCCTGACTTTATTCACATACTTCTTACTGGATTTAAGAGCTGATAGATTTGCGAAAATGTATGTAAGACATACAGAAATCGGATGCGATTGTTATAAATGGTTGTTTCATCCATGACAGGCACATTGTATTCCTTACTCTGAGTTATTCCTGTTATTTGGATTGTGTCAGTCTCGATTCAGATCAAAGTGTCAGTGTGTTAACCAACCCTGCTTCTGTTTCCAAGTCCTTGAATTAATCAACTTCAGAACTAAATATAAATTCAATAAGACATTTGATTTCTCTTCAGCTGTCAACAGCTCATCGCTGTGATGTTATGGCAAGTTGAGGTTCGTATCCAAAACGATTTTGAGCTACAAATCTGCTCATAATCCACAGACTTCCAAAGAATGAACCACATCACCTAGTGTTAAAATCTATGTCCCCACAGCGATTATCTCTTCCTGTCTCTTATCTGCACTCTCTCTCTGTCGATATTGTGCCTTCATTATTGCTTCCAGTTCAAAGACTCCCATAACTTTCCCTATGTCCAAAATAGCGTTCTCGAATTTAAATGAAAAGGCATTGAGCATAAATACAAATAATTTGTGTGAAACTTAATACGTAAAACAATTCGAACTCTCGTGATTTTCTTTTCCCATGTTTGGTCACCCGACATTAGGGGAAAATGTGAAAGCAGTAAGAGAGGTGGCAGAAACTCTTCACAAGAATGGTCTCATGCATGAGGGGCGTTACTCGCATCGAAATGGATGGGAGAACTTGAGAACTGCTGAAAAACATATTGATATAACAATTGATGGAGAATTTCAAAGTGATGATGATTCTGAATAGCACAGGAGTGAAAAATCTTCATGTCACGTGCAAATATCTCGAATGCACAGCGGGTGAGTGTATTGGATTATCTACATTCTGCATTATGTTACGATTATGGTTGAGAACCCTTCTGATAATTACACCAAAGACCAGGAAAAGCTTGCCTGAACTAGTAATGACTAAAAGTATGAATGACTGACTACTCCCAGGTTCAACTAACTGAAGAAAAATATCACTTTATCTTTACGTCTAATAGTGAACATTAACCTGCAACCTTCAGAATTGTAAGACTCCTTTCTCTTAAATATTTGTTGTCTGCGTCCAACTGCATGACAATATGATGTTCCATTAAAATGGGTATATTAAAATTGCATCAAAATAATTTCAAAAGCAAGCACAGCTGTCGTCTCGGATGTTCTTCTTCTTTCGGCTATGGACCTCCATGGTCGTCTTCTCTCCTTGTTTTTAGATGTTTCATGTAATACAGGTACCTTTGACAGATGGTGTTTTGAATGACAGGCTGTCGAGATGGCAGTTTACTCTCTGTCTAGCTTGCGAAACGCCTGCTTCTTTATTGCCCTAACATCATTGCTTCGAAGTTGGCAAAAACAGCAAATTCAATATCGAATGTGTTTTAGTATCTCTAGGTATAAATTGAACCGATGTGTTAAATGCGAGTTGGGTTCAAAATAGCAAGCAAATCTCAAGGCATCTGTTTTACACTAATACGTTAAATATTTTCAAATTTCCAGTACACTCTGCGACTACCAGCTAGCCATATCACTGTTGTTTTCAGCTCTCAGTGCAAAGCAACATTCACACTCTCTTTCAGGTTCAGTATACGCCTTTAACTACAAAACAGTCAAGAAATCCCCCGATGTACCAATCAAATTCGGCCAGTCAAAGTTTGTGGCACGAAGGGAGTTCCGGTCAATATTGTGAAAGCTAAAATCACCCACGAGAGCACGCTTTTCTTTTGACATCTATCAATGTACGTCTGTTCCTCTACCACCTGCTGGCAATTCTGAAGGCAGGAGTCCTCCCCCATTCTAGAAATTGTGCACTCCATGTCTCTTTTTTTTTAACTCATGTGATCTTACTGGAAGAGACCTGTTAGAGATCGTCTCATACTTACCACAGTGTATGTCTCCTTTATCGATTATGCCATACATTCACCACTTTTACGTCGCTCTCTGTCAGGTCTAAACCAAAATTGAAATGTTCCGCTGCGGGTATTGCCCTTCTGTCAACTATGTTTCAGTTATGGCGATCACATCATCGTCCCATGTATTCAGCCATGGTCCCGGCACATCTGCCTTAGTTAGTTTCGTTGGTTTGAAATGGTTAAGCTTCAGATCGCCAGTAGAGCCGTGTGCAACAATCGATTCTGCCCGTGCTTCTGATAGGATGCAGTTTACTCAGAACACCTTCTCTTCAATGAAAAATGGGTCAATAAAGCTTGCTTTATCCCATCTCAGAAATGAATTAAAATAAGAGATGCGTTTTTACAATAGGCTAGAGGGCTGCATCACTCACAGTGCTTGCATTTTAATGTAAGCTTACGAACATTGGGATGAGTACCTGAATGGGATTTTTTGGAGAAATTAGATTACTTACAGTGTGGAAACAGGCCCTTCGGCCCAACAAGTCCACAACAACCGGCCGAAGCGCGACCCACCCATCCTCCTACATTTGCCTCTTACCTAACAGCTGCAAATGTGTTGCTGGTCAAAGCACAGCAGGTTAGGCAGCATCTCAGGAATAGAGAATTACCTCTTACCTAACACTATGGGCAATTTAGCACAGCCAATTCACCTGATCCGTTGATCTTTAGACTGTGGGAGGAAACCGGAGCACGTGGAGGAAACCCACACAGACACGGGGAGAACGTGCAATCTCCACACAGTCATCTGAGGCGTGAATTGAACCCAGGTGTCTGGCGCTGTGAGGCAGCAGTGCTAACCACTGTGCCACCGTGCCGCCCACATGGGCCAAACTTAGGCAAGTTGGAGTAGTTTAGTTTTGCAACATATTTGGTGTGAATTGGTGGAACAAATGAGTCAACACCCATGCAGGAAGAATGCTCGAATCGAAACCTCAATGAAAGATATATTGGCATTTGAGGTAATCCAGATGAGGTTTCTTATTAGGCTGCTATCAGGTATGGAGGGAACATCTCAATGAGGAGAGCTTGAGTAGTTTATGCTGATATTCGTTGGCGTTCAGAAGAATGAGAAATGGCCTTAGTGCACAGAAAATAGAACATAAAACATTAAGCACAAACAATTATAACGCAGTACAAGCCTTTCGCTGGCGATGTTGCACTGCCATGTCGCTCTCATCTGAAGCCATTCTTCTTGCAATATTCCATTTTCATCAATATTTTCATCCAGTGACATTGATACGCCCTTTAAGTTGACGAATCTACTACGGTTCTGCTACTGCATTCCAAGCCATGGCTACTCTCTGAAGAAGCTATCGTAGACATCTTTCCTATACCTATTACCCATCACCTTAAAGCTCCGTCGCATCAGGCTAGCCATCACCATCCGAGGAAAAATGTTCTCACTGTCCACCCGATCTGAACCTCTGATTGTCTTAATTGTCTCAATTAAGTCACCACTGAACCTTTTCTTCAACAAAACTACCTCATGTCCTTCAGCGTTTCCTCAAAAAACCTCCCCTCCAAACCATGTATCTTCCAAGTAAATCTCCTCCAATATCTCAACCTTTCCAGAGCGTCTGCATCTTTCCTATAATGAGGTGGCCAGAACATTATGCACTACCCCAAGTGCAACCAGACCAGAGTTTTGCACAGCAGCAAAACTCAATCCCTCTCCCAATAAATGTCAACACGCCATATGCCTTCTTGACAATCCTATCAACTTGTGTAGCAACTTTCATGGACTGATGCACATGAACACCGAGATCTGTTTGCGCTCTGCACGACCCAGAATCCTACCATTAGTCCAGTAATCATTATTTCTGATGCTTTTCTAAAAGTAGTCACCTCACACTTTTGCACGTTTAACTCCATTTACCAATTCTCAGCCAGCTCTGTAGGTTATCTATGTCCCTATGTAACGTGCAATATCCTTCAGAAAAAAACATAAATTTACTAACCCATCCTTCTACGCTGTCTTTCGGATCATTTATAAAAATGACAAACAGCAGTGGCTCCTAAACAGATTCTTGCGGTACATAAACAGTAGCTGAACTCCAGTTGAATATTTCCCATCAGCCATCAGTTAGCCAATTTCTGATTCAACAGCTAAATAACCCTCAAACCCATGCTTCCGTATTTTGTGCAATACCCTATCTTATCAACCGCCTTACTTAAGTAAATATACACCACATCACACTCTTTGCCCGTGTTTGGTCAACTTCTTATTGGAACATTAACGGTTCTTAGGCGATGTAATTGGGTAGATTTGTAGAGATAGCTTTCCCTGTAGACAATGACTCCAGGACGATGTGGAAAACATGTCAGAATATGAACATAATAAGTCGAAGGACGTCTTCTGTTGCTGTGTGCCACTACAATGCACTCTTTAAGAAATGAGTACAGAACAGCATTTCTCAACAATACAGCGAGTTTTATTCTCATCAACGCAGGAAAATTGGAGCAGCTGCAGAACGTTCTCCAGGGGGAACGGGATTAACCAGAAGCAATTGTGATGTTTGCCACAAAAGACACAGGTAGAAATAATGATGAGGTTCCCACGGTGGGATTACGAGGAAACATTTCAAAAGCCAGAACCACGACTATGGCAATCTGCGAATTGCTTCCAGTGCCACTTGCTCGTGAGGGTACGATCAACAGTTTGTGGCCGATGAATAATTGTCTCAAAAGTGGTGCAGCTGACAGGAACACGCCAGAGAGCGAGGAATTCTGGTTATTAAATTGCATCTATTTCAGTGGAACAGAGCTGACGGACAAGGCCGATGAAAGAGGAAGATGCGTTGAATATTTGATTAAGGTGAGTATCGCATCAGTAGTCAGAGATGAAGTAATTGAACGATCATCTAGTGAGGCTTTATGTGTGGAGCTACAAATACGAGAGGGATTGCGACATTTTTGGAGTTGTACAATGGGTCTGCAATAGTTAACGGGGATTAGCGGAGCAAGTATTCAGAGAGATTGGCGAGGCGTCCAGGAGTAATAAATTTGTCTTGAGGGGAATTTTACTTTTTAACCACGACTCAGAATGCCAGAGCGTTCAAGGTTTAAATAGGGTGGAATTTCTGAAGTGCATTCAGAAAAGTTTCATCAAGCAGTATATAGAGGCCCTACTTGGAAAGGGCTAAAACTGCTTTGATCAGAAAAAAAGAAGGAGGCTTGGTTTACCTACCGGCAGCTGGCATAAAGGGAATCCCCAGACGTACACAAGGAATACAGACGCTCATTGAAGAAGGACGCCAGGAGGGCAAATAACAGTTACGAGGTAGCTTTCGCTGTGAAGATCATGGTGAATCTGAAGAGCTCCATTAAGTATATTAAGGGGAAAGGGATAACTCGTGAGAGAATACTACACTCTAGGAGCAGAATGATGTGCACACGTGGAATCTAAGGATTGGCGGAGTCCTTAATGAATATTTATCCTTTATGGTTACTGTTCACAAAGGCCTGACAACTTGGGAACTTGGAGAAATTAATGCTGATATCTTGTGCACATCCATATTCTCAGTAGAGGAGGTGCTGAACATATGAAGTTGTGTAAATTTCCTGGTCCTAATCACATATATGCGAAAACACTGCAAGAGGATGGAGATGATACGATGGTGAAACGTGATGATATTTTTGCTTCGTTAGTGACTGATGAGGTCCATAAAATCTGAATGGTCGTGAATGTTATGCCCTCATTCAAGAAACATTGGGGAAACAACCCTGGGAACACTTGACCAATATGCTAGACTTTTGTGTTAGGCAACATACTTAAGGTGATTCTGAGGGAAAGAACGGCATTTGGAACGACACCGTTTGATGACAAGTAGTCAGCATGACTTTATGCATCGAGATCATGCCTTACAAATTATTTAGATTTCGTTGAGAAAGTAACCAGAAAGGTTGAAGAGGGCAGGGCAGTAGTCATATTCTATATGGATTTCACTGAGGCTTTTGGTCATGCTTGATATGATAGGCTACACTGGGCGATTGGATGGTAGGAATTCAGTGGGTAGTTGTCAAATTGGATACACAATTGGCTTGATAGCAGGAAATTGAGGGTAATACTGGCTCTTCAGGGGTCGGTGCTGTACCTATTGCCGTTTGAAATCTGTATCAGTGATTTGGATGAGAATGTACAAGGTATGGGTTATCAGCTTGCCGATGACAAGAGAAGTCGAGGTGAATTGGACAGTGAGGAAGATTATGAGAAATTGCAGCAGGACGTTGATCATCTGGGAAAATTGGACAATAAATAGCAAATGGTGTTTAATGTAGTTAAGTGCGATGTTCTTCATGTTGCAAAGTCAATTCAAGAGAGGAGCTAATGGTAAATGGCAGGGCCATAACGAGTAACACGGAGCAGAGGGACGTTGGAGTACAGCTGCACGGTTTTTGAAAAGTTTAGTCACAAGTAGACAGGGACGTTATGCAGGTTTTTAGCACACTGGCCTTCATCAGTCAGATCATTGAACATCGAAATTGGGAAGACGTATTGGAGTTGCACAGGACTTGGTGACGCCACACTTGGATGACTGTTCAGTTTTGGGTCACCTTGCTACAGGAAGCATGTTCACAAACTGGAAAGATTGCAGAAGAAATTGGCAAGAAAGATGCCAGAATCTGATTTCAAAGGGCGTGGGAGACTTATAGAAGTGTATACGATCATGAGAGGCATAGTCAGGGTAAAAGAAAACCATTATTTTTCCCCCAAAGTTTTAGAATCGAGGAATAGAGAGCATCAGTTTATAATAAGAACGGAATGAATATAAGGGAGCATGACAGATACTTTCTTTTACACAGAGCGTGATACGCATATGGAATGAGTTGCCAATGGAATTTGTCGAGGCAGGTGCAATCACAACAGTTAAAAGGTATTTCGACAAATACATGGATAGGAAAAGTTCACAAGGATATATCCAAGTGGAGGGAAATTAGGCTACCATAGGTAAATGGGAAAGATTCGGAATTAATTTCGACTGCTGAAGGCATAATCATCTCTGATGCAACCGCACTTGCAGTATTGTGTACAGTTTTGGTCATCACGTTGTTGGAACGATGTGTAAACTTTGGAAAGGGGCTAAGAGAGATTTACTAGAATGTTTTCTGGTATGGAGGGAATTTCTTACGAGGAAAAACTCAGGGGCTTGAAGATATTTCATCAGAGCGAAGATGGTTGACCG
Source organism: Hemiscyllium ocellatum (assembly GCF_020745735.1). NCBI lineage: Eukaryota > Metazoa > Chordata > Chondrichthyes > Orectolobiformes > Hemiscylliidae > Hemiscyllium > Hemiscyllium ocellatum. Next base: position 160,637 of record NW_026867567.1, read on the forward strand.
GTGATTTAATTGAGACATACAAGATTATCAGAGGGTTAGATATTTTTGGACAGTGGCAGTCTTTTTCCTCGGATGCTGATGGCTACTACAGGTGGATAAAACTTTAACTTGATGGGTGCAAGATAGAGGACAGGTATCAGAGGTAGTTTATTTACTCCAAGTGTCGTATGGGCTTGGCCCTCAGTGTCCGCAACAGTGGCAGACTCGCTAAATTTAAGGGTTTTAAATGGTCTTTGGATAAGCATATGGACGAGAATTCAATAGTTCCGGACAGATGGGCTTCACATTTGTTTCATAGGGCGATGCAACGTCGAGGGAATAAGGACCTGTATGGTGCTGCAATATTCTATATCCTGTGTTTTATGAAGGCCTGGTCAAGAGGAGGTTTCCAGATCCGATAGAGTAGGGATACCCAGAAGTGCCTTGCAGATAACAAGGGATGGCAATGAGGGACGAGTAAACAGCAGTGACTTCCGACAGAAGAAATAATGAAGATTACATATTGCAGGCATACTTTTGTGGAAAGCATTACGAGTTGAGAAGGCTGAATGGATTTTCGCCATTCCAACCATCTGCACTTCAGCCATCCCTTGTGTTCCTCGACAGACTAAATACTATTTTGGCACAGGAAATCCGAAGCAAATGCCGATAGAGAGGCTCCACAGAATTGGCAGCATCTGCAGATAGACACGGAGAGAGGGAAGCAGATTTCATGTTTCCAGTCTGTACTGGTCCATGTTCAAGATTTCTTAGAAATGTGAATAGTGTTTCTCTCGCACCTCGCAAGTTGCCACAGTGGTTTAGTTTCACCAGCATTCTCCGTGTTCGACTTTCCAATTGTAAGATATCCTTGTCTCCCACCTTCACCAGACGCCCTTATCTCCAGCAGCATTGACTGAGTCTGTTATCACTAGCGACACGGCCAGGTAAATCAATGCTTTTGGAACTTCTGCTGATCCCCGTCCATTCACTCCTTGAGCAGGAGCACCAGAGCATTTTATGTAAATGAACTGATGATTCTCTAGTTAATCATCACACAGCTACAGCAAGCATAGTCTCCATTAATGACGTGCGAGAGAGTCAAATCAGCGATCGTGCCCATCATGAACTGGAGGATTGTGCAAGTTTGTTCAAAACTTCCATCAAGCTGTTAATGCATGTCGAGGCACATGTCAGTGATAATCTTTGGCTGAGTTGGGAATCGAACATTTGAATTATGGACCTGAATTTCAGTCCCACGTCTCATCAGTAGCTAATGCAACAGAAGAGACTCCTTGAGCATGCAGCCAGCAACCTTAGCTTTATGAGCACTACCTCAGACCTCCTTAGTGTACTGGCTGCCAGTGGCTTTCTCCGTCATCAGCAGAGGTACTATTAGAAATCAGGGTAACTTGTTCGTCGTGTGTGTTGAGAGGCAAATTAATATTTTCCAAACAGCAAGGGTACAGAATGCACTCAACGTTAAAAGGTCATGACAACGATTTTCGCTCACGTGGCCACAGTCAAAGAAACCTATTTGTGAACCCTGACGTCCCCCTGCTCCTGCATCACGTTCAAAATATATATAATTGCGACTGTATTATCTCTGTCACGTTTCCGTCAAATGCATTGCCCCACATTTCCCTGCAATTATTTTCTTATCTGAAAGATGTCTGATCATTTGTTTAAGTTGCCAATGTGTGTCAGTGTCATTCTCACAAATGACTTCCCCCCTCATTTAGTGTGATTTGCAAACTTCAAAGTTTGCCTTCAACACCCGTCTGCAAATCATTTGTTTAAATTATAGGAAGCAATGGTCACAGCACCAATCTCTGTGGAGTACCACAATTAAATTGTCTCCAATTTGAGGAATATCATACATACCTACCCCTTTTTTTCGCTATCTATCAGTCAACATCGACTCTGTGTGGCCAATAATCCACCTCACCAAATACTTCGGGAAAGTCTTAAATATGCAATATCAATAACACTACACTCATTCAATGCCTATGTCACCTCATCAAAGATCTCAATCAAATATGTCAGATCTGATATGCCCTTGACAAAGCCATGTTGACTATTTGGTGTGAACTGACTTTTTTACTTAGATTAGATTAGATTACTTACAGTGTGGAAACAGGCCCTTCGGCCCAACAAAAGGTCGATTCACAGGGTGTGCATCCACCCACCCAGGCCCATTTCCCTGCATTTACGCCTGCACCTAAAACTACGGGCAATTTAGCATGGCCAATTCACCTAACCTGCACATTTTTGGACTGGGGGAGGAAACTGGAACACCCGGAGGAAACCCACGCAGACACGGGGAGAATCTGCAAACTCCACACAGCCAGTCGCCTGAGGCGGGAATTGAACCCAGGTCTTTGGCGCTGTGAGGCAGCAGTGCCAACCACCTTTTTTTTCTCTCCGTTTATTTTTAACTTTACCTGCACCATCGCCTCCATCGTTTATTCAACCATTGACATAAAGCTGACGTGCTGGAAATTTACTGGGTTACCTCTTGTTTCTTTCTGAGACAACGGTGCCACACTGGCGATCCTTCAAACCCACTGAGTCATTTCTGTGCTCCAAAAGATCTTTAAACTTTCTGGCAGTAGTTAAACATTTTTGTATCCCTTTCTTCTCTCAACTATCAAGGATGTCATCCCACCTGTGTCTGTCGGCTTCTATTCCTGGCATCCTGTCAACCTTTAGAGTACCTCTTCTTTATCTATAACTTTTATGTTCAGTTATTAAACTCATGCGTTTTCAAAGAGACCGTTGTCGCCATCTTCTTACTTGTTCAGGACAGAAGCAATGTATTCATTTCGAAAATGTGCCATGCTCTTTGCTTCAGTGAGCAGTTTACCCTGCTTGTTCCTCATAGCTATCACTCAATCCTTCGCAAATATATTCTTATTAATATGTGTGTTGAATATTTCATTGTTTATTTTAGCACAGACGTGCCATCATTTAACCATCCTTCGTCGGAGCCATCCTTATTCAACCCTCAGTCTCTCTCCTGCATTTGATATACTCTTCGTGACTTCTGCTGCTCCTATTATTCTGGTTTGAATCAATTACTTAATTTGTTCTCGTTATTTTAACATAGATATCTTTAGTCATCCAGGATGCTCCAGCTCTGGATAAGCTGAATATATTTCTCATTAGTCGATACACAGCTTGCACCTTGTGAATCTACCTATTGAAGTTTGTCTATTTTCAGTCGCGGTTTTATACATCAAAATGCAAGTCCAATTAATGTCCTCCAGTTCAACTGCATAACCTCAAAATATCAAGACTCTTCCAGTTTGGGACATTAGTCATTGACTTTTTTTTTCCCTTTTCCAAAGTAAGATCTCACTGCATTATATTACGATCGCTATTTTCCAAATGCTCTCCTTTTCTGACAGTCTCCAGTTGATCTACTTCACTTTCTAGGACTAGATCCAGTACCGCACCCTCCTTGATCGGACGAAACATGCTCCAAACGCTTTACCAACACACATTTCAGGAATGCCTCTCTTTTCTGGCTTCATAATGTGTCTTTCTTCCAGCCTTCAATCAACAAATAATAATCCTCCTTGACTCACAGATTTCCTTATTATTTCTACAACAATATTTTCTACTTCCCCCATATTGTTAGGACGTATGTAATAAACACTTTAAAAATCTCACTACTGCCTTCCTGTTTTTCACATCATACCCTGTTGAAAGTTTATCTTTTTTTCTGAGGCCCACCCTCACTCTTCTAAACTGCAGTGAATATAGTTCTAATTGATGCAATCTCTATTTTATGGGTCATTTCTGTCACCTTGCAAGCAGTGAGGCAAAACGTTTTTATGTATTCTCCGTAGCTGCAAAATCTTTTCTCGGATAAAGAGCTTGCAAGTACACAAAAGAGTCTGCCGTGGCACAACATAGGCCAGTACGAAGGGAGCACTGCATATGTCAGTGGGTCAGTGCTGAGGGAGAGTCCCAATGTCGGCTAGTCTGTGCAGAAGAAGTCATTCATGGTCATATGGTCACTAATGAGTGAACTTCGCCATTCAATATGCCAGCACAGATCGATGGTGAACTTCACCAGGATTGGGGCTGACAATGTGAAAGTTAGTTCGAAGGAAGCACCACACTGTCAGATAGTCTGTTCAAAAGGAGGGACTTATAGTCATAAGGTCACGATTGGGGGGACATCGCAGTTCAGTGTGTCACTGTAGAGAGTGAGTGAACTGTTAGACGCTGAGATTTGAACGTTCGTCACATTGTCGGATGTTCAGGCCGAGGTGAACGCCACACAGTCAGAGGATCCAAGTCCATGGAGTACCACACTTACGGAAAATCGGGGAGCCCTGCATTGTCAGAGGGTTAGTCCAGAGGAATCCTCACACAGTTGAATGATCACTGCTGAGACCAAACTTCACTACTAGAGCATAGGTACAGGAGGTTTCTGTACTGTCTGAGTCACAGTGATGAGGAATTCGTGCACTGCTGGATTGTCAGTAATGATGAGGTGTTGTGCTGAAGCAGGTTCAGTCCTGATGGAGCGAGAGCCATGCCAGGTCAGTGCTGAGACATTGCCACACTGTCAGAGTTCATACTCTGATAGCACCGCTGTGTCTGAGTTTGAACAAAGAGGAAACGCCACATTAACTCCACATTGACACATGCCGTTATATATAGTTGGAATGCAAGAATTTGTGAGATTCCGTGACAAAACCACGATACAGACGTTTATATCGTGAACAAACTACCCAGGAAACTTTTAGGATACTCTGATTCCGATGGACAGAGAGGCAAAGAGATCACAAAAAATATCCACAGCGTTATGCAGATAATTTGGATGCCTTCTGGGAAAGGTGGTACCTGTACAAGAAGGACGAGTTGCATCTGAACTGGAAGGGGACAAATGTCCTGGGTGGAAGGTTTGCTCGAGTAGTTCGAGAGGGTATAAACTAGTATGACAGGGGAGTGGGAAACTGAGTTGTATACCGGAGGTAAGAGTTGATGCAGTTGAGGCAATAACAAGAGGTAGACCTGCTAGTGGGAAGGATTTCCTGGGAAGATTAGATTAGATTAGATTTACAGTGTGGAAACAGGCCCTTCGGCCCAACAAGTCCACACCGACCCGCCGAAGCGCAACCCAACCCTACCCCTACATTTACCCCTTACCTAACACTACGGGCAATTCACCTGACCCGCACACTTTGGACTGTGGGAGGAAACCGGAGCACCCGGAGGAAACCCATGCAGACACGAGGAGAACGTGCAAACTCCACACAGTCAGTCGCCTGAGTCGGGAAGTGAACCCGGGTCTCAGGCGCTGTGAGGCAGCAGTGCTAACCATTGCTCCCTCAAGGAAGGGAGGTACCAAGGAAGGAACCAAGGATCAGTTAAACTGTGTTTGCTTTAGCGCAAGGTATATCAGGAATAAAAGTGATGAATTTAGAGCATGGATCAGTACCTGGTGCTATGATGTGGCCATAACAGAGACATGGGTTTCTAAGGGGCAGGAATGGTTGCTGGATGTTCCAGGGTTTAGAGCATTTAAAAAGAGTAGGGAGGGGTGTAAAAGAGGAAGAGGATAGCACTACTAATCAGAGAGGGTATGACAGCTACAGAAGCTTTCATTGTCGAGGAGGATCTGCCTGCCGAGTCAGTATGGGTGGAAATTAGGAACAGCAAGGGAGCAGTCACCTCATTAGGGGTTACTACAGGCCCCCCAATAACAGCAGGGAGATGGAAGAAAGAATAGGTTGGCAGATTTTGGAAAAGTGTCGACGTAGTGAGGTTGTTGTAATGGGTGACTTTAACTTTCCCAATATTGATTGGAACCTCCTTCGAGCAGAAGATTTGAATGGAGCTGTTTTTGTAAGGTGTGTTCAGGAGGGTTTCCTAACTCAGTATGCTAAGAGACAGACGAGGGGACAGGCGATTTTAGACTTGGTGTTCGGAAACGAGCGGGGGCAGGTATCAGATCTTTTTTGTGGGAGAGCATTTTAGTGATAGTGACCACAACTACCTCACATTCTACATAGCTATGTAGAAGGAGAGGATTAGGCAAAATGGGAGGATATTTAATTGGGGAAGAGAAAACTAACTATACAAAAGTTAGGAGCATGGACTTTGAGCAAACGTTCCATGGTAAAGGCACGAGAGACATGTGGAGACAGTTTAAGGAACAGTTGTTGCGAGTGATAAATAAACATGTTCCTCTGAGACAGACAAAAAGGGGTAAGATAAAGGAACTTTGGATGACGAGAGCGGTGGAGATTCCCGTCAAAAGGAAGAAGGTAGCTTACATAAGGTGGAGGGAGCTAGGGTCAAGCTCAGGTCAATAGGATTACAGGCAGGCGAGGAAGGAGCTCAATAATGATGTGAGCAGAGCCAGGAGGGAGCACGAGAAAGGCTTGGCAGAACGGATTAGGGAGAATACAAAGGCATTTTACACTTATGTGAGGAATAAGAGAATGGTCAAAGAAAGAGTAGGGCCGATCGGGGATAGCAGAGGGAATTTATGTGTGGCGTCTAAGGAGGTAGGAGAAGCCCTAAAAGAGTTTTTTTTTTCTTTTGCATTTACGGAAGAAACGAGCTTTGTATTGAATGAAACCTTTGAAGAGCAGGTGTGCATGCTGGAATGGATAGAGAAAGAGGAAGTTGATGTGCTGACAATTTTGTCAAACATTAAGATTGAAAAGTCGCCGGGCCCGCGCCAGATTTGTCATCGGATTATTTGGGAAACGAGAAATGCAATTGCTTCGCCACTTGCGAAGATCTTTGCATCCTCGCTCTCCACTGGAGTCGTACCTGAAGACTGGAGAGAGGCAAATGTTATTCCTCTATTCAAGTAAGGAAATAGGGAAATCCCGGGCAATTACAGACCAGTAAGTCTCACGTCTGTCGTCAGCAATGCGTCAGAAAGGATTCTGTGGGATAGGATTTTTGACCATCTAGAAGAGCATGGCTTGATTAAATGCAGCCAACACGTCTTTTTGAGGGTTCTTTGAGGATGTGACTAGAAACGTTGATGAGGGTCAAGTTGTGGATGTGGTGTATACGGACTTCAACAAGGCAATTGATAAGCTTCCCCACGGTAGGCTCATTCAGAAGGCCCTAAAGAAGATTTCCACATCCAACAAAGTTTTGCCTGCACGTCCACCAATACCATTTATTCCATCCGTTACTCTCGATGCAGTCTCCTCTACATTAGGGAGACTGGACGCCTCCTAGAAGAGCGCTCGAGGGAACATCTCTGGAACACCCGCACCAATTAACCACACCCCGCTGTAGCCCAACACTTCAACTCCCCCTCCCACTCTGCTGAGGACATGGAGGTCTTTGGGCCACTTTCACCGCTGCTCCCTCACCACCCGACGCCTGGAGGAAGAACGCCTCATCTTCCGCCTCGGAACACTTCAACCCCAGGGCATCAGTGTGGACTTCAACAGTTTCCTCATTTCCCTTCGCCCACCTCACCCCAGTTCCAAGCTTCCAGCTCAGCACTGTCCCAATGACTTGCCATACTTGCTGTTCTTCTGTTCCACATATCCACTCCACCCTCCTCTCTGATCTATTGCCTTCATCCCCACCCCCACTCGTCTACTTTCTCCTATCCCTACCCTCCTCTCATTTATATCTCCACCCTTCAGGCACTCTGCCTGTATTCCTGATGAAGGGATTTTGCCCGAACATCTACTTTCTTCCTCCTCACAATGCATGGCACGTGACATACGTTCCAGGTGAAGCAGCGCTGTACCTATCATTCAGTCAGAAATATATTTGCTGCTCGCAATGTCTTCTCCACGGCATTGCAGAGACGAAGTGCAGACAGCTTAGAAAGCTTTGCAGAACACCTATTGTTGTCCGAACAAATAACCCTGAGCTTTCTCTTGCTTGTCACTTCAACATGCCACCGTGTTCTTCGAACAATGTCTGAGTCCCCAGGATTGCTGCAGAGCTCCAGTGACGTTCAATGGAAACTGAACAAATAGAGCTTCACTTTCCGTTTGGGAACCTGGCATTCTTACGAACTTCATACCCTTTGCAACAAATTTAGCACCTGAGCACATTTCCTCCATTTCCCACAACCTCACACACACGACGGTTTGTCATCGCATGGGTTGCTCGCACACCTTGACAGATAGCCAGCCATGAACGTTCCCAATTGGCAGTAATGCATTTCCACAGACTGACCATTAACCGTTCGTTCATCTGTCCAATGTTTTATTTTCTCTATCTATATATGTATCAATCTGACGTTAACTAGCACTTCACATATCCCGAACCCTGGGCCGATTTTCTGGACTGACAAACATCCTGTTCCGAGCTATCATCTATTCTGAAGAAGGTTCACAAGAATCGAAACATGAACTCCAATTTTTCTTCAAAGATGTTGCCACAGCTGCGAAGAATATCCACCAGTTCTGTTTCTGTTTCAGATTTCCGATATGCACCGTTCTTTCAGATACTTTCAGACAAATAACATGACGCGGATATGAATGAATAACTCACTTGTCACGTAATCTTACTTAAAAAATCTCACAACTGACAGACGGTCTTCTCACATCTTTGAGAAATATGACAGCCCATAAACAGACTGCCATGGTCAGGCAAGAACTCACAAGGACAAAATACTCTTGAAACATCATGTGCCAGGCAAACGTTATTTACAAGATTCCATGCAAATCTGACATGCAACACTATACGGGCGGCACGGTGGCACAGTGGTTAGCACTGCTGCCTCACAGCGCCTGAGACAAAAACACACTGTGTGGAGTTTGCACGTTCTCCCCGTGTGTGCGTGGGTTTCCTCCGGGTGCTCCGGTTTCCTCCCACAGTCCAAAGATGTGCGGGTCAGGTGAATTGGCCATGCTAAATTGCCCGTAGTGTTAGGTAAGGGGTAAATGTAGGGGTATGGGTGGGTTGCGCTTCGGCGGGTCGGTGTGGACTTGTTGGGCCGAAGGGCCTGTTTCCACACTGTAAGTAATCTAATCTATAGACGACAAACATGGAGACAACGAGTAATCCACATCCACAAGCACCACCTCGCCTCAAAAAGCCATGACCAGCTGTCCCTGGTGGCGACACACACACACATGGCAAGGACCACATATACGATTGGGATAACAGGGAACAAGAAAAACACACTGCAGTCAGAGAATTTCTCGAAGCATAGCAATCATCCACGGATTCCATAAACTATCACAAAGACTTAGACACAACATACCATCCACTACAACAAACAATTGTAATCACCAAACGGAAACAGCAGAAACACAACCAAGTAAATTCCAGAAGTCCCAGTGCAGCAGTGCTTCAAAAGTAGTCGCCAAAACACTGAAGATGTCACCAGACAGGGAACGAAATGTCTGCAAATGACCAACCCAGCTCCATGAACATACCCACAATTATGACAGCTGGTGCCATAACTGCAAATTTCCACGTAAACCGTTAACAAGCTATTTCAAAAATAGCAAAAAAAGGCCAGCGACAATTAAGCGTCGAATGCTGCCCATTAAGTAGGATTGAGACATCAACTCAACAATATCAATCTGTTTCTGCCTACGATCACCTCTTTTTTTTTAAAGAAGGTTCAAATATTTTAATAAAGTGGCAAAAAACAAAACTTAATGAAGACGATGGACGCATGGAAGGATTACAGGTTCAGGAAGTAGTCCAATGATATTGCGAGGTGACATCCGACCACGTCCATTATGAGTGAATTATAGATTGATCAATTGTTCCGTCAGTGAATGAGTAAATAAGGATGCACTACTCTAGATAAACAAGAATGAAATTTTGCAATTCCTTATTTCGTGCATTGTGGTACAGACGGAATTAATAAGCAACATCTTCTGATGGTAAATGCACGTGAGAAAGTTTGAAATTCTCCTGCTTTCAGTGAGGATTGGAATGATAAAGGCTTCAGAAGGAGATTGAGAATACAGTGTCGGCCGCTACCAGAGCTAAACCAGAATGAAGACCCTAGCTACAGAGTCTGTATCCTCGCTTAATGGGTTTTGTATGTATATCTCAAACAAAGTTTTCTGAGTTGTTCAACAAATGTGTCGTCTGTTGCCTCCTTTGTTTGTGTCTTAAAGAAACCTCTTTCCATTTGGTTTTGAGCATAATATCACTGTAACTTGTAATTCTGCTCTTTGCACCCTTCACAACACTAATTGCTCTCTCACACTGAGATTACCAATTGCCTCAGAAAACTCCTTGTCTCTGTGTCTTTCTCTCGCCATAACGACCTTCCTGTTTCCATCGTCACGTCCACGATCACAACTTTGCTGTATCTGTACTCTTCTCCTTAGTTGCAGCCTCTGTAATATTTTTAGCCATCACCAGTTGAAAGGCCTTCAGATTGCAACCACCTTCAGAGTCATAATAATTGGAATAGTGATTCTAAAGTTCTATGCCCCTGGACATTTGCGAATATATGATGCACTCCCGCAGTAGGAGACTTCGTTATATCTGAAAAGAAATTCAAATGCCATTGCCTCTGCAAAGCCCAGATGTGTGTTAGTGTACTGAGATCATTTTGCTCCTCCAGCTCTTGTCTCGAGTACATTGCCATACCCTGATACCTCAGCCTTAATACAAATGTTTACAGTTCACAATAGTCTTAGTTCCATCTGATTTTGTTTCTATAAGTCCTTTTTTGCTCACGGGTTCACTTCTCCACTTTTGCTCTCAGTTGCTTCGATCTCCCTGTGAATGTCTTTAATTTGTCCAGTCCTTATTTGACTTTCCTTTTCTTCCCTTAACACTCTCAGCTTTTATGTCTCCTACTCGTTCACACATATACGCACTCACTGTCCTTTTTTTTCTGTTTCTCTCTACTGGTCACTGTGCCTGGCTCTGCCTTTCATCCACTCTCTCAAAAGCTGCAAGGTTTCGGTCTCACGTCCTCTCCGAAACTAAACAGATTCGTTAGTCGCAGACAGTATCTTCTTTGCCTCCAATTATCTTGTTGTGCATCTGATAACATTTATCTCTCTGTCACTGCATGATACTTTGCTTTCATGTTCTATCCCTCTGGTTCCAAACTATACACATGAACGTTTCATTTCTCTCAAATGCCGCCTCACCCAGTTTTCCACGTTCCATTTCCCTTACAAATGAATAAGTCAGCATGCGAATGTCAGTCTTGCCAACTGGTCTGTTGTAGAAAAAAGTTCCAGACTATGTCTGCTCTCACCATTCTAATGCAATATTAACATTCGTTGAATAAGGTGATTAAATCTGTATGAAATGCTGTACACTTGGTAATATCAATGGTATGTATAACTAAAGCATATTTATTCAAGCATATCAATTGCTTTGAAATAGCAATTTATGAAGCATATAACTTCGGAGTTAATTATTTTCCTGCAAACCAACGTCATGCAATCCAAACCAGGCAAGTTCCTGAAACTTAGACCTCTGCAATTTCTTCCCATTGAAATCCAATGTTTCTTGTCTCGTCTGCTGAAGAAGTTGGTCGTGTTCACATTGTCCCACAAAACTCATCATCAAACATATATTGCCTATTGATTTAAAATTTCCATATAATTTTGCATATTGTCATATCGTCTCCCGCACTTAATTATCTTTGAAAATTTCCCTCATAGTTAGATCGAAGGACAATAGATTCGTTCCATTGATTTACTCCTATATGTGGACAGATTCATGACTGCCAGTGCTGGAGAGTCAGAGTTGAGAAAATTTCGCACTGGATAAACCATCGAGGGTCAGGCAGAATCCGAGGAGCAGGACAGTCGACGTTTGGAGAGGACACTCTCTTCAAGTCACAGAGTTTGATAACTTAAGACTGCGACAGTTGCCACGGCGGGAATCCACTGGTAACAGTTAGCTAAACAGAACTTAACCAATTTATGCCGACAGTATTCAAACTTCACAAAGTCCTTTTCTGAATGATTTCTCTTTTATCGCAACAATGTGTAGGTGATTCTGACTTTATTCATACATAGGATTACTTTCTTTAACATAGTAGTTATGTATTTTCAAGTCATGATAATGAGTAGCTTGGAGTGGAAATTGCAGGGTGCCACGTTCCTGATATCTGTGCTTATCGTTCTCGATGGAAATGGCTGTGTGCTTGAAATGTGCTTTATGAGGGCATTTGGTGCATTTCTGCAGGGTATCAAACGGATAGCGATCTAGTCTTGGAGGGAATGGATGTTTACGGATTGATGCAAATGAAGCAGGCCGATTTGAATGAACTGTTTCAAACGTCTCAGGGTTGTTGGAGTTGAACCCATCCAGGCGAAGTTGGCATCTTTCCATCACATTACTGTTTTGTGTTAGAACATAGAACATATAAAACTACAGCGCAGTACAGGCCCTTCGGCCTTCGATGTTGCGCCGAACGAAGCCTACCTAACCTACACTAGCCCAATAACCTCCATATGTTTATCCAATACCCGCTTAAAAGACCATAAAGAGGGAGAGTCCACCACTGCCACTGGCAGGGCATTCCATGAACTCACAACCCGCTGAGTAAAGAATCTACTCATAACATCTGTCCTATACCAACCTCCCCTTAATTTAAAGCTGTGTCCCCTCGTAACAGCTGACTCTATATGCGGAAAAAAAGGTTCTCACTGTCAACCCGATCTAAACCCCTAATCGTCTTGTACACTTCTATCAAATCTCCCCTAAACCTTCTTTTCTCCAATGAGAACAGCCCCAAGTGCCTCACCTTTCCTCATACCATCTTCCTACCTGCCAGGCAATATCCTAGTAGACCTCCTCTGCACCCGTTCCAGTGCCTCCACATCCTTCCTATAGTATGGCGACCAAAACTGCATACAATACTCCGGATGAGGCCGCACCAGAGTCTTATACAAATGCAACATGAACTCAGGACTCCGGAACGCAATTCCTCTACCAATAAAGCCCAGTACCCCATATGCCTTCTTCACAGCACTATTTACCTGGGTGGCAACTTTCAGAGATCTGTGTACATGGACACCAAGATCCCTCTGCTCATCCACACTTCCAAGTAGCCTACCATTAGCCCAGTAATCCATCTTCTTGTTACTCCTACCAAAGTGAATGACTTCACACTTAGCAACATTGAACTCCATTTGCCACCTTTCTGCCCAGCTCTGCAGCTTATCTATATCCCGGTGTAACCTGCCACATCCTTCTTCGCTGTCCACAACTCCACCGACTTTCGTATCATCCACAAACTTGCTCACCCAGCCTTCAAGCCCCTCCTCTAGGTCATTTATAAAAATGACAAACAGCAATGGTCGCAAAATAAATCCTTGTGGAACACCGCTAGTAACTGCTCTCCAAGATGAACCTTTACCATCAACGCCTACCCTCTGTCTCCTTCCAGCCAGCCAATTCCTAATCCAAACCTCTAATGCACCCTCAATGCCATACCTCCGTAATTTTTGCAGTAGCTTACCATGGGGTACCTTATCGAACGTCTTGCTAAAATCCATATACACCATATCTACTGCTTTACCCTCGTCCACCTCCTTGGTCACCTTCTCAAAGAACTCAATAAGATTTGTGAGGCACTACCTGCCCTTCACAAAACCATGCTGACTATCCTTGATCACATTATTCCTATCCAGATGTTCACAAATCCTATCCCTTACAATTCTCTCTAAGACTTTGCCGACAACAGAAGTGAGACTCACTGGCCTATAGTTACTAGGGCTATCCCTACTCCCCTTCTTGACCAAGGGGACCACATTCGCTATCCTCCAGTCTTCTGGGACTATTCCTGTAGACAACGACGACATAAAAATCAAGGCCAATGGCTCCACTATCTCCTCCCTAGCATCCCAGAGGATCCTAGGGTAAATGCCAAAAGGCCCAGGGGACTTACCTATTTTCACCCTTTCCAGTATTCCCTAGACCTCTTCCCTACATACCTCAAAGCCATCCATTCTAATCACTTGTGACTCAATATTCACATCAGCAACAATGTCCTGTTTCTGAGTGAATACTGACGAAAAGTATTGATTTAGTGTCTCTCCAATCTCTTCCGCCTCCACGCACAACTTCCCACTACTATCCTTGACTGGACCGATACCTACCCTAGTCATCTTTTTATCCCTGACATACCTATAGAAAGCCTTTGGGTTTTCCCTAACCTTACCAACTAAGGACTTTTCATGTCCCCTTCTCACTGCTCTTAGCTCCCTCTTTAGATCCTTCCTGGCAACCTTATAACTCTCAATCGCCCCAACTGAAACTTCACTCCTCATCCTTACATAGGCCACCCTCTTACCTTTAACAAGGGATTGCAATTCCTTATTAAACCACGGCTCCCTCACACGACTCTTTCCTCCCTGCCTGACTGGTACACACTTATCATGGACAGCCAATAGCTGCTCCTTGAACAAGCTCCACATAACATTTGTGTCATTCCCGAAGCCTATTTTTCCAATCCTCGCATCCTAAGTCATGCCTCACCGCATCATAATTTCCCTGCCCCCAGCTATAACTCCTGCCCTGCAGTGCACACTTATCCCTCTCCATCACTAGAGTAAGAGTCACCGAGTTGTGGTCACTGTCCCCGAAGTGCACACCTACCTCCAAGTCTAACACCTGACCTGGCTGATTACCTCGAACCAAATCCAGTATAATCCTCACCTCTTGTTGGCCTGTCTACATATTGTGTCAGGAAACCCTCCTGCACACATTGGACAAACACCAACCCATCTAACGAACTCGAGCTATAGCTTTCCCAGTCAATATCTGGGAAGTTAAAGTCTCCCATAACAACCACCCTACTACTTTCACTCTTCTCCTTAATCATCCTCGCAATACTTTCCTCTACGTCTCTCGGACTATTAGGAGGCCTGTAGAAAACTCCTAACAGGGTGACCTCACCTTTCCTATTTCTAACCTCAGCCCAAACTACCTCAGATGGCAAGTCTTCCTCCATCGTCCTTTCCACCACTGTAATACTATCCTTGACAAGCAATGCCACACCTCCCCCTCTTTTACCCCACCTCTGACCCTACTAAAATATTTAAACCCTGGAACCTGCAACAGCCATGCCTGTCCCTATTCTACCCACGTCTCTGTAATGGCAACAACATCGAAGTCCCAGGTACCAACCCACGCTGCAAGTTCACCTACCTTATTTCTTATACTTCTGGCATTGAACTATACACACTTCAAGCCACCATCCTGTTTACAGGCACCCTCCTTCGAGATCGATGCCTGGTTCCTAACCTACCTACACTCAAGGTCCTGTACACTAAAGCTACAGTTCAGGTTCCCATGCCCCTGCAGAGTTAGTTTAAACACTCCCAAAGAGCACTAGCAAACCTCCCCCAAGGATACTGGTGCCCCTCAGGTTCAGGTGGAGACCATCCTGTTTATAGAGGTCCCACCTTCCCCAGAAAGACCCCAGTTATCCAGAAACCGGAATCCCTCCCTCCTGCACCATCCCTGTAGCCACGCATTTAACTGCTCTCTCTCCCTATTCCTCGACGCTCTATCACGTGGCATGGGTAACAAACCAGAGACAACAAATCTGTTCGTTCTAGCTCTAAGCTTCCAACCTAGCTCCTTGAAAGCCTGCCTAACATCCTCACCCCTCTTCCTACCTATGTCGTTGGTGCCAACGTGGACCACGACCTGGGACTGCTCCCCCTCCCCCTTTAGGACCCGGAAAACACGATCAGAGACATCATGCACTTTTGCACCTGGGCGGCAACATACCAATCGTGAGTCTCTGTCGCCCCCGCAAATCCGCCTATCTGTGCCCCTCACTATTGAGTCCCCAATAACTATCGCTCTACCTTTCTCCATGCTTCCCTTCTGAGCAATGAGGATAGGCTCCGTGCCAGAGGCCTGAACCTCATTGAGTCGTCCCTGGTGAGTCGTCCCCACCACAAGTATCCAAAACGGTATACTTGTTCTTGAGGGGAACGACCACAGGGGGTCCCTGCACTGGCTGCTTCCTCCCAGTCCCCCTCACTGTCACCCATCTGTCTATAACTTTCGGAGTAACTCCTTCCCTAAAGCTCTGATCTATGACCCCCTCTGCCTCCCGAATGATCCGCAGTTCATCCAACTCCAGCTCCAGTTCCCTAACACGGTCTTGGAGGAGCTGGAGATGGGTGCACTTCCTGCAAGTGTATTCAGCAGGGACGCTAATGGCTTCCCTCACCTCAAACATCTTGCAGGAGGATCATTGCACTGCCTTCGCTGCCATCCCTCTAAAAGGTAAATTTTAAATAGAAAACTAAATCTAAAGAAATAAATAAGCAAAATGCAGCACTTACCTGCTTACCACAACAGGTCTTATTATTTAGGTTAGAGGCGGAGGGCGGGTGGCAGGTTCTACCTCTGTAGTGCCTCGGGTTCCTCGGCTGCGCGCTTTTATAGGAAAAAAAACCTTCCCAGGTAAGCTGGCGCTACACTAGCTTTCGGGTCCGCTCGGCACTTAGAAAAAAAACTTTAAATTTTAACCATTAAAAAAAAACGCTAACTGGACTATACCGCGACTTAAAAGGAAAACACCGCCAGACAGCCGTTACCTGCTCCGCCGAGAGAGTGAGGCCGAAGGCTTGGAGCTTCGCGCTTTTATAGAAAAAAAATCTTCCCAGGTAAGCTAGTGCTACACCAGCTTTCGGGTCCGCTAGGCACTTAGAAGAAAAAACTTTAAATTTTAACAGTTAAAATTTTTGTCGATAAAACACAGGCTTTGTGGAATCAGAAAATGAATTATTCGCCGCAGCATTCCCAGACTCTAATCTGCTCGTTTCGCCATGACTTTGATGTGCATGGTCCAGTTCAGCTTCTGGCCACACATACATGTGTAATATCCAGATCTTGTTGTGCTTGAATATGGATAGCTTTGAGACCAGAGGAGATCTTTGAAGACCTTAAAAAGTTTGACAAAGCAGGGAGACATCAAAAAAGTACTCTGCAATGTCTCAGCTAGTCTCCTTAAGTAGTATCTTCGAAAGTCATCATTTTCCCTGTGTAATACAAGGACAGCAGACGCTGAGGACATCAAGCATTGCAGGTTTCTTGTAAAATTTCTCATTAAAAATCATTGGAAATATCACAGCATATTCCCGCCAAATTCTTTGAGAGTACTAACTGCAAATGACTTCAGATCAATTCTAGTTTCATGAGGAAATATTGATCCTTATTCCCTCTTTAGATATGTGCAAATCTGGGTGAGTCCAGACTTTATTTCCTGTCCTTAGATGTCCCTAAAGAAATCGTTGAAAGCTGACTTCATGAACAAATGCTATCAAATGCTATAAGTATACCTCAGTGTACGATTGGGTAGACTGGGACAGGGGAAGGGTAGTTAGTTCCCAGGATTGTGAACCAATCACAGTTGAAGGGACAGCAATACAGATGGAGTGGAATTTCTTAAGGGCATTCAGGAAAGTTTCCTGAAGGAGTATATCGAGGATCTTACCGGAAAGGGGCAAAACTGGACATGCTCTTGGGAAAAGAAATGAAGACAAAGACGTTGACTGTAGTGACTGTTTGGGAGCACTTTCGGAACCGTGACAATAATTCTATTAATTTTACAATAGTTATGGACAGGGGTAAAACTGGTCCACATTTTCACGCTCTAAATTGGGCAAGGCGAATTTTGATGAAATTAGACAGGGTATACATTGTTTGATTGAAGTAGCTTCTTTACCGGCAAATGTACCACCCGCAATAACGAGGCATTCAAAACTTAGAGATCTAGATATTAATGTATGTTTGCTCCTATGGGGGTGAACGACAATGTTGACAGGAATACGTAACCCTGGAGGAGAAGTGAAACTAATGCTTTGACCAGAATGAAGAAGGAGGTATTGCTGAGGTACAGGCAGTTGGGATGATAACGAGAGGTTTAGATACTTTGGACAATGACAGCCTTTATCCTCGGATGGTGATGGCTACCACGAGTGGACATAGCTTTAAATTGTTGTGTGATAGAGGACAGATGTGAGAGTAGTTTCTTACTCAGAGAGTTGTATGGGCATGGCAAGAAATGCACACAACAGTGGTACATTTGCAAAGTTGAGGCCATTTAAATGGTCATTGGATAGGCATATGTACGTGAATGGATTAGTATAGGATAAGTGGGATTCAGATTAGCTTCACAGGGCGTCACAACATCAAGGGCCGGAGGGCCAGTACTGTGCTATAATGTTCTATGCTCTGTGTTCGATGAAAGGAAGGTACCCTATATCGGTACAGATCAACAGCACGTCTCCAGATCGGAAGAAGCACAGATTCCCAGAAGTGTTTTGCAGACAGCAAGAGATTGCAAAGAGGGATGAGTAAATTACACGGATTTATGACAGGCAACTTAATGAAGATGAGGTATTCGAGACATACGTGTGTGGAGATCAGCACAAGTTGTGAAGCCTGAATTGCCTTCTCCTTTTGGCACCCCACACACCTGCACTTCGGCCCATCCCTTGTGTACATGAACAAATAAAATGCTACTTTGGAAAGGGAAATCTGAAGCAAATGCTGATGGAAAGACTCTAAAAACATGTCAGCATCTGTGGATGGAGACAGAGAGAACGAATCCAATCTGTTCTGGTCCACTTTTAGAAGTTCTTAGAAATGGAACTCGAAATGTGAACAGCGTTTCTCTAGCACCTTGCAAGTTGCCAAAACAATGTGGTGTCACCAGCATTCTCCATGCTAGACTTTCCAATTGAACGACATCCATGTCTCCCACCATCACCCAGATATTCTTGTCTCCAGCAGCATTGTTTGAACTAGTCTTTATTTCGACACGGCCAGCTAAATAAATATATTTGTATCCTCCGCTGACAGTGGTCCATTCACTCCTTAAGGAACAGGAGCACCAGAGCATTTTATTTTAACGAACAGATGATTCCCTATTAATCACCATACAGCTACAGCGAGCATGGTCGCCACCAGTAACATGCTGGAAGGTCAGACCAGCGGCCGTACCCACCATGAATGTAAGGATAGTGCAGGTTTGTTCCAAACACTATCAAGCTGTTAATAGTTATCGCAGCACAAGTCGGTGATGATCTTTGGCGGAGTTGAGAATAGAAACTCTGAATTCTTGAACTGATTTTCAGTCCCACTTCTCATCGGAATTCTATGCAACAGAAGAGACTCATTGAGCATGTGGCCTGCAGCCTTAGGTTGATGAGATCCATCTCTAACTTCCTTAGCCTACTGGCTGTTAGTGTCGTTCTCCTTCGTCAGCAGAATGACCAGTGGAATTCATGGTTAAGCTGCTCATCGTGTGGGTTGAGAGAGGCTACACGCAGAGGAACATATACGTGAACCCCGAAGTCCGGCTGCTCCTCAGTCACAATCTTAATTTATACCATTTCATCTGTTTTGTCTGACCATCTCCCTTTCCTCAAATATATTGCCCCACATTTCCCTGCATTTAATTTTATCTGACAAAAGTCTGATCAATTTGTTACCCTACCATTGTCTGTCAGATGTATTCTCACAAATGACTTCACCCCTCATATGTGGCACCGTAAAATAATACATCATTAAAGACGAAACATACAGCTTCCATACCACTACCCTCATACACTGCCTGTGTCACCTCATCAAAGTCCTCAACCAAATATGTCAGACATGATGTGATCTTGACAAAGCTATATTGACTGTCTTGTGTGAACTGATTTTTCTCTCAGTTTATCTTTAACTTATACTGCACAATCGCCTCCATTAATTTTCCTAACATTGTCATGAAGCTGTAATTTATTGAGGTATCTTTTGTTTCTTTCTGAAACAACAGTGCCGCTTTGGCGATCCTAGAATCTTTTTGAGCCATTTCTTTGCTCTGAAAGTTCTGCAAAATATCTGACGTTAGCTAAACAAATTTTTCCCTTCCCTCTCTCAGCAATCTAGGATGCATCCCAGCTGTATCTGTCATCTCCGCTGTCTGGAATGCTGTCAACCTTAACAGCACTTCATCTTTATCGATAAGTACATTGCTCAGTTATGAAATGAATGGATTTTACAATAGTTCCTTGTTGTCATCTTCTTATTTGTTCAAGACAGAAGCGATGAATTCATTTCGGATCTGTGCCATACACTTTACTTCAGTGAGCAGTTGGCCCTGCTTATTCCTTATGGCTATCACTGTATCCTTCACAAATATATTGCTAGTAATATGTTTGATGAACACTTCTTCATTTAGTATGACACAGACGTACCAACATTTGGCCATTCTTTCTCTGACAATCCTTATTCAAGCCTCAGTCTCCCTCCTGCACTTGAGATTCTCTTCCTGATTTTTGCTGTTGTTATTATTCTGGTATTAATCAAGTGCCTCATTTATTTTCTTTACTTTACCTCCAAAAGCTTTATCATCCAGGATACTCTTGCTTTTAAATAAGCGGAATATATTTCTCATCAGTAGGTACACACTTAGCACTTTGTTAATGTCTCTTTTGAAATATGTGTATTTTCAATCACCGCTTTACACATTGAAATGAATGTCGAATTAATGTACTCCAGTTCACCTGCATGAACTCAAAAGATCAAATTTCTTGCAGTCTTGGAAATTTGTCATTTTTTTAAATCCTTTTCCAAAGTGAGATTGACTGTATCATATTACGATCGTTTTTTCCCAAATGCTTCCCGGTTCTGATGGTTTCCAGTTGGCCTGCTTCACTTTCTGGCACCAGAACCAGTACCTCTCCCTCTTTGATGGGACTACAAACTAGAAACTCCAAATGCTTCACCTGTGTACATTTCAAAACTGCCTCTCCTTCCAGACGTTGCACTTTGTGTTTCGCCCAGTCTTCTCTTGGGTAATTGAAATCAACAAATAACTATCCTTCCTGTATTGCAGACTTCCAAATTATTTCTACAACACTCTCTCCTAATTTCTCCACATTATTAGGACGTATGCAATAAATACTCAAAAAAGCTCTCGACTGCCTTGCTTTTCTCTCTCATACCCTGTTAAAACTTCATCTGTCTTTCTGAGACCCACTGTCGCTATTCAAAACTCCATTGAATAAAGTCCTATTTGATACAATCTCTCCTCATGTGTCAATTCTGCCATCCTTGCAAATAGTAGGGTAAAACATCATTAAACATCCTCTGCAGGTGAAACATCCTACTTCGGATAAAGAACTCACAAGTACTCAAAACAATTCAGCTGTGGCAGATTATAGGTAAGTACTAAAGGATCACTACATATGTTAAAGTGGCAGTGCTGAGGGAACGTCTCAATGTGGGGTGGTCTGAGCAGAAGGAGGCATGTATGGTAATAGGGTCATTGCTAATGAGTGAACTTCACAATTCAATGTGCTAGCGCAGAGTGGCGGCGAACTTCATCAGAATTAGGGTTAATAACGGGACAGTTAATTGTCAGAAAGCGCCCCATTTTCAGATGGTGTGATCACAAGGAGGCACTTATAGTCACAAGGTCACGATTGGGGAACATCGCAGTTCTGTGTGAAACTACAGAAGGTGAGTGAACTGTTGAAGGCTTCCGTATGTCCGTTCGTCATATTGCCGATGGTCAGGCCTAAATGAGCGCCACGCTGTTGGAGGATCAGTGCAGATGGAGCCCCCACACAGTTGGATGGTTATTGATGAAGGAAAATCGCACTATCAGAGATAGGTACTGGGTGTGTCTGTACTGTCAGAGTATCAGTGTTGAGTGATACGTGCACTGTTGAACTGTCAGTAAAGATGTGATGCACTAAAGGAGGGTCAATGCGAAAGTGGCAGACACGATTTCAGATCAGTGTTGAGGCAATGGCACGCTGTCACAATTCGTGCTGGGTTAGCATCACTGTGTCGGAGTTTCAGCAAGGCAGAAGCACTGCACTGACTCCACATTGACACATGCCATTGCGGATAGTTTGAATGCAAGACACCATGAGAAAAATCTCATGGATTAGGCATTTACAACTTGAACACACTAACCAGGAAACTTTTACCACATTCTGAAAGCGATGGACAGAGAGAGGAATAAATCTGGTGGAACAAATACTCATGAACGGAAGATGATTGCACAGAATTATAGCCTTCGGACTGACCACTCATTGCTGGGCTCCTCAGTCATTGAGGAAGGTGATAGTCATGGGCCATCACCCTTCCCAGAGCTGAATAAATGACCACGTGTAGTCATGACATCTGGTATGTCACAAAACTTTGAACAGGAATATGTGTCCTTATCCACTCAATGTCCAAGTGCAAAACTGCCACACAATATTTAATTCGGGGCTCTCTAATGGTAAAAAAGGGATGTCTTCAGAGAAAATACCATCACCTGAAATAAATTAAATCTTAACTTTTCCGTGTTCAATGATACACCTATCACTAACTGCCACATTTTAGATCACTTCGGTGTGCAATTCATCGCTAGCTGTCTAGAAATTATAAAATTAATCCAATAGTGACATCAGCTGGTCATAGGCTGAAAACTCTGTGACACCATTACTGATGGTGTTTTAAGTCTGCCTTGGGTCAGACAGCCCGTTTGATTGCAAATCCATGGACCACATTAAACATTCACTCTCATGAACACTACACAGGAACAGCGCCATCTACCATCTACTGCGACTCCTGGCGGCCTATTTGGTAGCAATTTCTCAAGCGATTATGTGTGCAAAGTCACTTAACAGTTACTGCTGTGGTTCTGTTCGCCGAGCTGGGAGTTTTTGTTGCAAACGTTTCGTACCCTTTCTAGGTGACATCTTCAGTGCTTGGGAGCCTCATGTGAAGGGCTTCTGTGCTGATTCCTCCAGCATTTATACTGGTTTGAATCTGCCGCTTCCGGTTGTCAGTTGCTGTCTGCTGCAGTGGCCGGTATATAGGGTCTAGGTCGATGTCTCTGTTAATTGAATTTGTGGATGAGTGCCATACCTCTAGGAATTCCCTGGCTGTTCTCTGTTTGGCCTGCCCTATAATAGTGGCGTTGTCCCAATCGATTTCGTGTTGTTTGTCATCTGAGTGTATGACTACTAGGGATAGCTGGTCGTGTCGTTTCGTGGCTAGTTGGTGTTCATGGATGCGGGTTGTTAGCTGTCTTTCCTGTTTGTCCTATGTAGTGTTTTGTGCAGTCTTTGCATGGGATTTTGTACACTACTTTGGTTTTGCTCATGCTGGGTATCGGGTCCTTTGTCCTGGTGAGTTGTTGTCTGAGGGTGGCTGTTGGTTTGTGTGCTGATATGAGTCCTAGTGGTCGCAGCGGTCTGGCTGTCAGTTCAGAAATGCTCCTGATGTATGTGAGTGTGGCCAGTCCTTTGGGCTGTGGCATGTCCTCGTTTCGTTGTCTTTCCTTAAGGCATCTGTTGATGAAATTGCTCGGTTATCCGTTCTTGGTGAATACCTTGTATAGGTGCTCTTCATCCTCTTTTTGTAATTCAGGTGTACTGCAGTGTGTTGTGGCCCTTTTGAATAATGTCCTGATGCAACTTCGTTTGTGTGTGTTGTGGTGGTTGCTTTCATAGTTCAGGACTTGGTCTGTGTGTGTGGCTTTCCTGTACACCTTCGTTATGAATTCTCCATTCGATGTTCTTTGTACCATCACGTCTAGGAATGGGAGCTGGTTGTCCTTTTCTTCCTCTCTCGTGAATCGGATTCCTGTGAGTGTGCCGTTGATGATCCGGTGTGTGTTCTCTATTTCTGTGTTTTTTAATGATTACAAAGGTGTCGTCCACGTATCTGACCCAGAGTTTGGGTTGTAATTGCGTTAGAACTGTTTTTTCTAACCTTTGCATTACTTCTTCTGCTATGATTCCAGAGATCGATGAGCCCATGTGTGTTCCGTTGATTTCTTCATATATCTGGTTGTTGAATGTGAAGTGTGTTGTGAAGCATAGGTCTAGTAGTTTAAGTATGCCGTCATTGTTCATAGGTTCAGTGTCGTGTTGTCTGTTGTGTATGTCCAGCAGGTTGGATATTGTTTCTCTGGCTAGGGTTTTGTTAATAGAAGTGAACAGTGCCATTACATCGAATGAGACCATGGTTTCTTCCTTGTCTATGTGTATATTTCTGATGATGTCCAGGAATTCTTGTGTTGACTGTATAGAGTGTCTGGATCCGCTGATCAGGTGTTTCAGTTTCTGTTGTAGCTCTTTAGCCAGTTTGTGTGATGGTGTTCCTGGTAGTGATACGATGGGTCTGAGTGGGATGTCTGGTTTGTGTACTTTAGGTGGTCCATAGAATCTGGGGGTGTTGTTGCTTTCTGGTTTCATTCTTCGTAGGTCAGTCCTGGTTACCTGTCCGTTTTTTTGTGTAGATTCCTCTACACCACCACTAATATAGGGCAGGCCAAATAGAGAACAGCCAGGGAATTCCTAGTGGCATGGCACTCATTCACAAATTCTATCAACAGACACATCGACCTAAACCCTATATACGGGCCATTGCAGCGGACAGCAACTGACAAACGGAAGCGGCAGATTCAAACCAGTATAAATGCCGGAGGAATCAGCACAGAAGCGCTTCACAGGAGGCTTCCAAGCACTGAAGATGTCACCTAGAAAGGGGACGAAACGTTTGCAACAAAAACTCCCAGCTCGGCGAACAGAACCACAACAACGAGCACCCGAGCTACAAATCTTCTCACAAACTTTGAACTTAACAGTTACATTAGTTGGAGTAGAATTTGATGGTAAATTCCAAAGTGTAATCCTTCCTAAGTTAAGACTCGTTTATCGTTTCATCAGTGAGAGGTTGAAATAAATTTTCCTCACAGCACTAGTGCATGTATTTCCCTCTCATAGACTGCAATGCGTCAGTGAGGCACTTCATTGCCACCTTCTCAAGGAAATCATGAATTGGATATGTCGTTGTTGGACTGTGCTGTACCACATTAAAAATAACACAACAACCATTTACAGTTCAACAGGTTTATTTGGAAGCAGGAGCTTGCGGAGGGTTGCTCCTTCATCAGGCTTCACCAGGCTTCTTCTAATGAAGGAGCAGCGCTCCGAAAGCCGTTGCATCCAAATAAAGCTGTTGGACCATAACCTGGCGTTGTGTCATTTGTTTCTCAACTTTCTCAAGGAAAATTACTGAAGACCATGAAATATTAAGTTGGGTAAAGAAGCACACTTCTCATTTACAACTCAAATATTGAACTGGAATTGAGAGATGCAAAGGCAGGAAAGAGGGGCACTTCTTTCACATTCTGATACCGCACATGCTATGACTTAACATGAGAAGAAATGAACACTTTATACAGAGTTAAAAGCAGAACGATAGAATCTGCATCATTGAAATACAATATGATTGTATTCTCCATCCACTGCTAAAATGAGGCACATAATTGGACAGGACAGGTTTCAGGAACACTGTCGTTGACATCACTGTTTAATGCGTTTCAATGGATAATTCAGCAGTTCCTTCAACTGTTGTCTGAATTTTGTCTGGGTCACGGCATATATGCAAGTGTTTGTGCAGCAACTGAGCAGCTGTAGCATGAAGCCCATTCGAAGTACAAGTTTAGACAACCACATAGATCGGTAACCAAATAAATACATGCGAATCCATAGAGAATAAACCATCAACATTGTTCATAACAATACAAAATTCCCTGAGATAACAAACAATAATATTATCGATTTCCTTCTGTTCTCCATCTCCTGGTCTTTGGAACTTTCCCCACTGTTATGACCCCGGAGTCTCTTGCGAGCTCTGCTGGTCAGTACGATGATTCTGACTGTAAAAGAGTTGAGAAGTAGAATACAAATAAAAGGAACACATGGAGTTAAAATATGTTGCGTGAACTCGACTGTTGTCCATACCACTGATATTTGATAGCCATTGTGAACTTTGCAAAACCATGGAGAGTTTTGAAGAGTGTACCGGCCTGTAAACATCAAAACCCAGAAAATGTTCTTGATGAAGCTCACCACAATCACTGCAGACAAGACGAAAACCGCTGCTTTCTTCGTACAAAATTTAATTTTCAAATTCTGACTAGAAATAAACACAAATCGATCGAAGGTGAAAGTGACAGTGAACCAAACAGACCAGTCTGTGACTGTATAAAGCAGGGCAGCATGAATATTACACAATGTGACAGTCTTCAGGAATAAAAAATGCTCCCTATACACAATAGGAATGTGCCTCATTATTAAGTCGAGGATAATGACCAGTAGATCGGATGCTGACATTGCCACCAGGTAGAGAGTGACACATGTCGAAAACTTGCATTTTCCACGGGAGAGAATCAGAATTGTCAAGATGTTAACTACAAGAAAGTAAAAGAGATATGCAAGTCAGGCAAAGGATGTATGTGATAATATAGGATGCACAACTGTTTTCAAAGTCATTATTGCTGCAGGATTACTCTATATTTTGCAAGTGAGTAAAATTAATTTCACTGGAAACATTGCATAGATGTCTCCTCATTTACAAAATTTCAGCTGTAGTTTGCAGATGAATTATACACAGGAAGATGTTTACGAAGTGTGATTTTACCGGCAACAATTCGCTGAGTTGTCTCTGAACAAATTATCGATCACTACGAACTTCTGCTGCCAACTGTAATGTGATTCACTCTTGTTATATCTGAACAGTTTCAGACGCTGTGTCTGGTCCTCAGAAGGCATCAGTTCTCCAGCAGCTAAGGGACTGAATCCGGTTTCATGAAGAAAATCAATTCATCTCCCCAAGTGAAGCACTTCTGACCTGCGAGTTTTAAAGCCTGAAACACAGACCTTTGATGACGGCGTACCCAGCACCTTGTGCCTCATGAAAACCAGTAAAACCATCCCGAAAAGTATGATCAAGAAGTAGCATTGCTAGAAGAACGAGAACCATCTCGTCTGATGCTGTGCAAAGAGACCACTCGACTGCTTTTCCATTTTTCTCGCATTGCTTAACACTCTTCTTGGATTCGTGTGTGCGGTGTGTGATTAGTGAGCGCGTGTGTGTGTGTGTGAGAGAGAGTGAGAGAGTGAGAGAGAGTGAGAGAGAGGCACCGGTTGAGAAGAGGATTCGCCAAATAACTTGTATATTTTAGGCCGACCATTCACAATAACTACAGACAATTTCCAGTATAGATTGACAGGAGGCTGGAGGAACACAGCAAGCTAGAAAGTGGAGAAGTCAACGTTTCTTGTGCAATCCGTGTTCAGGACTGAGGATCGGCTTGGGGAGGGGAATCGCAGATAAAGGGGATGATGTGGGAGAGTTGGGGAAGTGGGGATATGTCAGGACAAGTCGGAGGTACGACTCGGTTGTCAATGAGAGGAATAAACTCGGTTGGTGGCAGGGAGCATTGCAGGAGATGGGAAGAGGCTGAGAAGATAGTCATGGAATGGCAGGAACGTTTTTTGAATTCGGAGAACTCACCTTTGAGTCCGCTGGATTTCCGTGCAGATGATGAGGTACTGTTCCTTCAATATGTGAAGTGGTTTGTTTTGGTGCTGGAGGAGGCCATGCATAGTCATGTCAGAAAAGAAAGGGTTGGTGGAATTGAAGGGACCAGTGGGCCCATACGGAACCAGCTGTGATGCTCAGTGAACCCTTCCCAAAGTATACATTCGGTCTCCCCGAAGTCGAGAAGACCACAATGGGAGCACCTGATGCATTAAACTAGGTTCGAAGAGAGGCAGGTCAACCTCTGTCAATCCTGAAAAGACTGTTAGGCGCCCTGCAAGGCCTTGAGGGGGATGGTATACTGGCAGGTTTTCCATCTTTTCTGATTGAGGGTTCACGGTTGTCGGTGGAGACAGTGGCGCAAACTAAGGACTGTTTGAAGGGAATGTAATCATGGAAGGCAGAGAGGGTTGTGGAGCGGAAGATGTTCTTGGTGGTGGATAATATTTGGGGTTGGCAGAAGTGTTTCAAGATGAGACAGAATGCAGAGCTGGGCTGAAAAATGGCAGATGGAGTTCAACCAGGATAAATGCGAAGTGATACATTTTGGATGGTCGAAATTGAGTGCTGAATATAGGATTAAAGACAGGATTCCTGGAAGTGTGGAGGTACAGCGGGATCTTGGTTTCAAGTGCATAGATCCCTCAAAGTTGACACACAAGTGGATAGGGCTGTTAAGAAAGCATATGGTGTTTTGGCTTTCATTAACAATGCAATCGAGTTTAATAGGCATGAGGTTTTGCTACAGTTCTAGCCGTCCCTGGTGAGACCACACTTAGAATATTGTATCCAGTTCTGTTCACACTACTATTGGAAAGATACAAAGAAGGTTTACCAGGATGCTACCGGAAGTGGAGGGCTTGTCCTGGAGAGAAGAAGGAAGTGAGGTGACCTGATAGAGGCATACAAGATAATGTGACGAATGGAAAGAGTCAATAGCCAGAGACATTTCCCCAGGGCAGGATTGACAGGTACGATGGGTTATAGTTTTAATATATTGGGAGAAAGGTTGAGAGGAGATGTCAGAGGAAGGTTCCTTATGCAGACAGTTGTGAATTCATGGAATGCATTGGCGGCAGTGTTGGTGGAAGCAGACTCATTAGGGACTTTTAAGCGAATGCTGGACATGCACATGGATCGCAGTGCGCTGAGGGGTCCGTAGGTTAAGTTATTTTATGTTACATTAGGATTAAACGTCGGCACAACATCATGGGGCAAAGGACCAGTTCTGTGCTGAACGTTTCTGTGTTCTATGTTCTATGCTGCTTTGATTGCAGAGACTGGTGGAGTTGTAGGTGAGAATTGATGGTCTCTGACTTCATTGGGTATAGGAACGTTTCCAGAAGTGGAACAGGGAATGAAGGTCGTTCGAAGGCGGGATCGCTGGAAGGTTAGAGGGGGAAAACACGTTGTTCAAATAGCGGATCAGTGGTTAGCACTGTTGCCTCACAGCGCCGGAGTCCAGCTTCGATTTCAGACTCAGGCTACTGTCTGTTTGGAGTTTGCACATTCTCCACGTGTCTGCATGTTTTCCTCCGGGTGCTGTGTTTTTCTCGAGTCCAAACATGTGCAGGTAGATGAATTGCCATACTATTTTGCACACAGTTTTAGGTGCTTTAATCAGAGGGAGTTGTGTCTGGGTGGGGTAATCTTTGGAGGGTCACTGTCGACTTGTTAGGCCAAAGGGCAAAGGGCGAGGTCCAGGTACTGATGTCATTGGTGCAGTGGGAGGGGTAGTGGAAGTGTGCAGTGGAGTTGGTTGATATGGGTGCACCAGAGATTTTCTCTGACATGATTGCAAGTTGGTGTCCGGTCAATCCAATATAGAGGAGACCACTTTGGGTACAACAGATACAGTAGATGACATTTCAGTGTCTCTCCGTGACTCCCTTTCAAGATGCAAACGCCCTCCCCATTGTCACCAGCACTCACTGCAATCCATGGAGCTTCCCCTGCCACTGCAGGAAGTGCAAAACCTGCTCCCATACCTGCCGCCCAACTCCGTCAAAGGACACAAAGCATCCTTCCATATCTGACAGAAATTTACCTGTATCTACACAAATGTCATCTACAGTTTCCATTTGGGGGTTTTGGCCAGCAGGATTTGAAAAGTGAGCACGTAGCTGGGAATTCGTACAGACATGAATGGTTTACTGAGGAAGCAAACAGTATGGATCAGCCATTGGTATTGGACAGGGAGAAATATGAGAAGGATAGCTAAGATCAGGATTTTTCCTGGTGTCTCTTTCAAGTGACTCAGCTTCCAAAATTGACTGTTGGTGCAGCATGTTTGAAAATATGATGGTGATAATCAGCGAATAGCTGCAGGTCACAAATTATCGCTTCCACAGAAGAGACAAATTTGATTCAAATAAGTCACCAGGGTATCAATTGTTGAGCAAAGTCATTAGTTTCGAACAGGCATTGAATTGGAAATAAGGGCAGCCATATTAATGAATGTCCATGTGATAAGCATGGAAGAACATTTGACGCCATAGCACTCAAGAGACAGAGGTGGAATGAAATTAACATTTACAAGGGAACGTGAAGTCGAGTTGAAATTGAGTCGTTGACGGCATTTTATATAGACGCTGTCCAACTGGGAAGATGAGGTCATGGAAAATTCTATGTATAACGATGAGAAATCTTATTCAGCTGGGAGACCATGTTTCATCAGTGACCACAGGTGGGATGCTGCAACAGCATGGGATGTGAGATGAAGAATGATCTATCAGTTTCAATTGAGCTCGACTTGACAGGATTTCGTACATTTATGGTGGCCGAGGGAGCTTCGGAGCAGTGAGAGTAGAACTAACAAAGACATGGATGAAGTTTCATACAGCAGTCAGTTCAGGGACAGCGGGAGTTGGCAAAGCTATGGAGCAGATTGGAGGTCAGAACTGTTGAAGTCATGATTGGAGCTCCGGGTTCAGAGGAGCCGCAGTGGGAATGATATGATTTTTTTACAGTTATTGCCAAGTATACGCATTGAGTTGGCAGGATGATATTATCAATGGATAGCGAGAAGACTGTGCGTTGGAGTCAGCAGACAATGGATCCTGGCTTTCAAAATCTGAATCAGAGTTACAACAGCACAATGAGACATGGATTGCTGATGTCATATCTGAAGATTGTGACTTACCAGTGCAGAATGAGCAGATAAATCCTGAAAGAGCACATGACTAGGCAAATTACACAATTAAAACTGATCAATACATTTCATAGTTGTACAAAGATTCTCCCAATAACACGAGGAGACTGTGAAATAGCAAGATTATCCTTTCAGTAAAGCATGCTTTCCAACATTAATTTCTGATTTGATGTACTTACGTGGGACCCCAATAATTGCAAGAATAGGATAGTAAAAATGTTGCACTATCCGAACTGTCCAATTGATCCACGATTCGAAATACATCCATTTATGATTCTCATAAATGTAATTAAGTTCATATGAAATCACCTTCTGGAATGATGTAGAATTAGAGAGTGTTCTTCCCATATCCTCATCCATTCCCATCACAATCTCTGCAACTCCGTTCAACCATTGCCTTCTGTTATGAGCTGCAGAGCAGCAGAGCAGGTGACACAGTGCTCTGTCTGACAGAATGAAAGAACAAGTTAGGAGAGTGGTCCCTTTTAAGAGGAAAAGGGAACGCACCAGTGGCACAATGACAATCCTTCCTCTTACCCCGGAGATTACCCCTGTTAATCATTCCCTCATATGGAGCAGGTGCACTTTGCACTCGGTGATTATTAAGCAACAAAAAAAACCTTCTTCCCCAACGGTATTAAAAATGCACCAGGGATTCCTGAAGACGTGGGACCAAGCTTCTGAAGCTGCAATAATTTAAGATCAGGCAGAGAGGTAAACACACAATTGATCCATTCCATTAGATTTTTTTGCAGCAAATTCGCATTGAAGAGAGTTTGTCTGCCGACAGACACACCACTAATATTTGTATTCTTTCCACACACTTTCCGGTCATGGGCAATGTCGAAAGCTGATGAAGGACTATACACAATGGCCATCTACTCGCTGCCAGAGGATGATTCATCCAGGTGTACTGAGTTGCTTGGAAAACAGCTTTTTAATGTTTTCAGCCAATTCACGATCAGATGGCATCAATAAGCTGCTGAAGGTATTGACTACAACTTTCTCCTACCACTGACTGATAAATGCACAGGCCCTGCACACTCCTTGTGCCCTACCCAACCATATTAGCAGATACATCACATTATGGGAAATATACTCGGAGTGCCCTGTTCAGAATACAGCAAAGGAAAACAATAAAGTAATCCAACCAGTTCTCATCTCTCACTCGACCCTTCCTCCCAAACAGAGATGGGCACTGTAATTGAAAGCGCCGTCATCCCATTGTTGTTCACTATGATATCCACTCAGACGTCTTCGTGTAGCCCTGGCCCGAAGATGAAAGGAATTGCATGGGAAACGTGAGGCAAAAGGGAAAATCTTTATTACAAACTAAGTATTTTCAGAGTTATTAAGACATAGAGCATGGAAACACACCTTTCTGCCGAACTCATCCAAACCAAGCAGACAGCTCAATCTTTCCTCGTCCCATTTGGTTTCAGCTGTTGCATATACCCCCAAATCTTTCTTATTCAAATAATTATCTATTGCTATTCAAACCACTTACCACTTCTTCTGCCAACTCATTTCATGCACGAACCATCCGTATGTACAAGTTCATTTCCTGCCACTTTAAAATCATTTCACACTGGCAAAAAACATGGACGCTCAGTTTCGAATTCACCTATATTAGGTTATAGAACTTAGCAGGTAGGTGAGTGCACAATGTTCAGCGAAATTGAAGCTACTTTGAAGAAGGAAACATATGGATATATGCAAACAGATTTGTGAATTCCTGGAAGTGTGTAAGGTCAGTATGCATCGATGTGAGAGGGAAATCGGAAGGGCAATAAGTGGATATGCGATAAATTTGGCAGCAACGGCGAGAAACCAAGGAAAAGCTATATGTACTTTACGGGCAAAAGAGTCACTAGGGGGAAAATAGCGCCCTTCTGCTTGGGAACTAAGGAGATGGGTGAGTTACAATGTGATAATTTCGGATCGGTAGTCACTGTATAGGCAGATATGGAAGCAAAAGAACATGGGAAATAATTGCC
The DNA here is from genome assembly GCF_020745735.1 of Hemiscyllium ocellatum. Classification (NCBI taxonomy): domain Eukaryota; kingdom Metazoa; phylum Chordata; class Chondrichthyes; order Orectolobiformes; family Hemiscylliidae; genus Hemiscyllium; species Hemiscyllium ocellatum. The sequence goes on from NW_026867567.1 coordinate 193,070, forward strand.
AGTGTCTTCAAAATGGTTCATATTGCAAAGAGACGATGTTCTGAGGGACTTGAAAAGCAAATACGTATGTGAAACCCTTGATCAGGGGTTTCCCAGTTCTATATTCTGCATCATTCCTTAGGTTTATCTCCCTTAACTGTGAGGCCTCCTGAATTGAACTATGTGCAGATTAACTTTTCAGTTTTATACGTTTTCTGCAGGCCTCTGTATGCCTTGACGACGAGACTTACACCCATCATCTATTTTGAGATCCCCGGCATTGTCACTGATCTCGCAAGAGCGTTGGTTCCCACTACACTGGACTTACCAGTGCTAAGAGTTCCCAGTCGCAATGGGAAAATCTTCCTGCAAGAATAATTATAAGGGTGAAAACAGACTCCATCATTCACTTGAAAACTGGAGTTGCCTCTTAATTTGCTGGCATTTGAACAAAATATGGACGTGGTGATTGTAGAACAATCATCTTGCAGGTCACAAGACTTGTCTCCAGGAAGATAGAAGCAATAGGAGGCTTTTCCAACGTGAACGAAAATGTTGTAAAATTCAGTATGACTGTAGGTGAGACTGCAACTCGATCCTCAGTCCTCATAAATCCTTCGATTCTTTTTTCCTCCCATGACGCAATAATTGATCCCTCCACCGTTTGCTTGGACAGAGAATTCCACAGGCTGACCATTCTTCGTGTCAAGAGATTTCTCTTTATCTCGGTGCTAAATAACGTACTCCATATACTTAGATTTCGACCCCATAAATCTGGAGTCGCCAGTCAGCAGGAACACGGTTCTTACCCGCTGTTCATGCCTCTTAGAATTTGAACTTTCGTATATTCATACACATTCGTATAAAATCCAGTGCATCTCGCCCTAATCGTTCATTCATCTGTCCTGCCTTCCCAGAATTCTCTCTGGTAAACGTTGGTTCCTTAGGGCAGGAGGTGAAAACTGCACACAATGATCCAGATCGGATTTGACCAAGAGCATTACTGGAGGAGTACTTCATCATTGGAAGGTGGCTGCTGAGAGAAGCACCGCACAGGTGAAGGGTCATTGCTGCTGGAGTGCACTGTTGTAGTGTCTTGACCTAACACTACGGGCAATTTAGCATAGACAACGCACATTTTTGGACTGTGGGAGGAAATCCACGCAGACACGGGGAGAGTGTGCAAACTCCACACAGTCAGTTGCCTGAGGCAGGAATTGAATGCAGGTCTCTGACGCTGGGAGGCAGCAGTGCTAACCACTGTGCCACCGTGCCGCCCACTATGCTGACGGAACGTCGCATTATCAGATGGTCAGTGCTGAAGGAATGCTGCACCAGCTGAGGGTTGGTGCAGACGGACTCTGAGCGTTGAATACTCAGGGTATGCTTCACTTCGAAAGGATCTGTATTGAGAGAGCGCCATAGTGTTTGAGGGTTAATGGCGTGAGATCACTGCCCGATGGCGAATTAGTTCTCATGTGGTGCCACGGTGTTAGAGAATTAATGCTGAGGGAGACTTTCACAGATCTGTGATGCGGCCTAGCCACATTGTTGGACGATCCGTGCTGAGGAAGTGCTGCCCGTCAGCGAATTCGTGCTAAGGGTGACTTGACAGGATAATAAAAAGAATCAGTGCTGCAGGATGACGCAGAGAGTTCGCGCTGAAGATGAATTATTCTGTCAAATATTTGTTGCTGAGTGGATACCATACGAACGTAGCCAGAGCATAAGTTCTGAGGGGGCTTCGTACTGTCTTTTCCCTTGTTCTTGAGTTCCAATAACTTCATGGAGAACGCCTACCGGCCTCTCCTAACGATACGTTGTATTTGTAACAGGGAAATTCTTTATATACGTTCGGTCCAGTCAATACTTAAATCACCACATGATGCAAGCCAAGCCTGCTCAAAATGGCCATCAGTTTTTTGAATAGCTCGGATAACAATTGAAGTAAATGGATCACTTTTAACGGTTGTCAAGCAAGCAGAGTACTTTTTGTCTCTTACTCCATCTCAGTGTGGTGCATAATTTCCTTTGCACTCTGAGCACAGGGTGTGAGGTCCAGACTGTCCGCCGTGAGCAAAAGTCTACTTCCTAACAGGAGGGTGAGGTATCCCTTGCAATCTTCTTTGCTCCAAAGAAAAAAAAAAGGCGGAGCATATCCGGTTTCTCTGCGTGGCGAAACTGCTGCAAAGACCATAATGGAGTACAGCATAGAAACAGGTCCTGCTGTCCGTCATTGCTGTGCAGACCATGCTGCAGTTACAAATTGCTCCAATCTGCCTGCAAATGCCCTATACGCCTCCATTTTATCCCTATGTATGTGTCCATCTAAATGCCTCTTTACGCTTTCTACCATAGAATTCCAATCACCTGTTCCTCAATGTGGTCCAGTCACCTACTATCTTCTGCTTACACTCACACGAGGGAGCACGACTCCAAAAGCTCCTGATTTCAAATAAAGTGTTTGAACCATAATCTGAGGTCCTGTGACTTCCTACTTCATTATAGAGTTTTCTTATCAGTGGCGAGAACAACAATTGAATTTACAGTTCAGAGTTCAAGCTCACAAGATCATATTAACGTTGTGGACACTAGCTGCAAATATCAATGACCTTCCGGTCTCTGTTTTTTAGTTGTACTGATAGGTTGGCAAATAATTGGAGAAGTGGGCAAAATTTAAGGATGTTAACCTGTTGAGTTTTACTTCATAAGTTGTGATTGTTCCTCAATTGTTGCCAGAATGACATGCAGTGGATTGTGAAAGGATACAGGTGTAACACCGTAAAGTCAATTAGACACTATGCTGGTTGATTTTACACATTGGAACCAACGATAAATGCAGAGGAAAGGATAGGATTATGAAGGGAGACTACAGGAAGTTCATCAGGAATTTATAAAGACAGTCCTCAGGGTAGTAAATTGTGGATTCCTCTCGGTGCTAAGAAATAGTGAGGGTAGGAATAGGAATATAGAGTAAATAAGTGCGTAGCTGAGGAGCTTGGGAGAAGGGTTCACATTTTTGGATCATAGGAATTGCTTCAGGGAGAGAAGTGTCCTGTACTAGAAACATGGATTGCACCTGAATTGGAAGGAGACTAATATACTGACAGGACAATTACTAGAGATGGTCTGGAGGATTTAAGTTAGTAATGTGGAGGAACGGGACAGAGGGAGATAGTGTGGAAAAACAACAATCTGACACTGGAGCGTTTCAGAAAGGGTGCGAGTCAGCCAGCCCAGCAGGCAGGAACAAAACAGAGAACAAGGTAAGACTAAAACAAGAAGCTGAATTCTCTTCAATGCAAGAGAATTAACAGGGAAAGCTGATGAACTCATTGAATAGTCAGGAACATCGTACCGATTTCACTGTGAATACTACCCTGAATTGCAGGGCATGCGGAACAATGGATTTTTCGAAATGGGGAGGGGGGGCGGTCATGTGGAAGTAATCATTCTGTTTGAAGTAACAGGAAACATATGGAAGTGGGAATAGTCTTTTGGAGTTGTCCATGGCTAAAGAGAATTGTTACCTGAAGCAGGAGTTTACTCAGTTTGCATCCTGGCCCTCATGCGCATGACAAACAAATGCGATAATGAAGTGCCTCGTACAGAGATTAGTGGGGAGAAAGATATTGTTATTTAGTAAAGAACAAAAGGAAGAGTCTGGTCTCACCATATTTCAAAGGCTTTTTAAGGAGTTACAAATTATACGTGTTGGTATGCAGAAATTATGAGTGCGACGAACAAACTAATGTTGAGCAATTTCGCAGAAGGCGTTGAGACAACTAATGAAATATAGCCGAGAGAAATCTCCAACCAATGACTGGTGGGATTGAATGGCAAATGGTGTAAATAGCAAGGACTGAAAGGTTAATGGCGAATGGTGTATAAACAATGACGAAGCTGCTCCTGTATCAAGTTGTGCTGTCCTTAGCTTTTTTTCAGTGAAGTTGTAAATGACAGACATCGAAAAATCGGAGGACTGAAAGATTTTACCACCAATTTGTTGAAAGCTGTCAGATACTGCCTCAGGTGGAAACTTCTAAGTTTGGGAAAACAAAAACCCTTGTGCAATGAAAGGGGAATGGTCATTATTCCCCTTTCAGCTTTTTTCTGGTTTGTTTTTTTTTAACCAGCAGTGTGAAGAAAGGTTGCTGGACCCAGAAGCAAGTCCATGCTGACCTGTCTCTGACTTATATCTTTCAGCACTTGTTTGATTTTACCTTTTGTCCCAAGTAGTGTTTATGTAGATTGTTGCAAGTATCTGGAACAACATTATTATTTTGGGGTAGTCTGTTGCATTTTCGGATAGGATAAATTATTCGGTATTCTGTTTTCTACTCTTTGAGTTTCATGTGGTAATCGTGAAAATAAATTCTATTTTGTTTATAACCAATTGGTTTGGCCAGCTGATTCTCTCCTGCAATGCCCACTTTTCACCTGCTTAATACAACCAGCATATTCATGCCTGGGCTACCTTTCTGCAATGTTTTGACGGATTTGGCCTGATCCATAAGAGATTGCGTTTTATTTTTCGGCGTTTGGTTGTCGTTCCAAGTTGAGGATTTGCGTTGTTGCACTCAAAGGGGGCGAATGGTAAGTGTTAGGTTCTTTTGTTCCGGGTGGTTTTGCTTGTCTTAAACAGTACTTGGGATAGCAGTGGTGCTTAAAGGCACCAAGGGTTTTCTGGGGCTGGAAGAAGTGACGTTGGAGGCATTGCAAAAGGTGATTAAGGCTGCTGGAATTAGCAGACATGCTGGAATTGGAGCTGTCTACTTCCGTGAGGAAAGGAGAGGTAATTTCAGCAATAGCTCAGCATTTACATTTGTTGGAAACACCATCAGAACCTTTAGAGATGGCTACAAGTCAATTGAAAATGAAGCAGATTGAGTTAGATGTTAAAAAAATACGTTTATAAGCAGAGCAACACGAAAGAGAGAGAAGAGAGATAGAGAAAAATAGAGTTTGAACTTCAGAAATTGCCACTTAGACAGGAGTTCAAAAATTCCCTTCTTGAAGTAGTGAGACCTCGGGCAGAAGAGCAGAGAATTAAAACGCCAAGTTTAGCAGCTGAAATGGCAGATGATTATAATTGGCTTCTCAAAGCGAAGTTTTCTTCAAGAATCAATTTTAATCCATGAAGGAGAAAAGAAATCCTCACGTGGAAAGACAAAGCTGGATCTCAGTGAGTGTCATAAGGATAACCTGCCACAGGATAAAAAAGAAACCCTTGAAAGGAACAGAGATGTTAAAAAGCTCAGGTGTTTTCACTGAAACAAAGTAGGCCACATGAAATCAGTGTCAGTGGGTTCTAAGAAGCACTGGGGAGCCAGATATAGGAAAAAAAGGATAAGCCAGTGAATTTTGTTGGAGTGGTAACAGAAAGTATAGTGGAGGCTAAAAAGCTGCACCCACGATATACAAGCTAGTCGGAGTTTGATTGAGGAGAAAGTGCCAGATCTTCTTAAACCATATAACTGCGAAGGTCAATTTTATTCGCAGAAACCTGGAACAACAGGTAAAGAGGTTAAAATATTAAGAGACACAGCATCCTCTCAGTCTGTGATGCTGGAACATGGGAAGATATGTACTTCTAAGAAAGGTTCCCAGAAAAGTTACTGGTAACAGGAATTAGCAATGAGATAAAAAGCGCTTGATTATTTAAAGTGAGGTTTGAGTGTCCAGAGAAGAGTGGAGAATTCGTGGTGGGAGTATTGGGCAAACTCTCAAATCCAGAAAAGAAAGCTGTCCTTGATAACTAAATAGCTGATTCACCAGGAGGAGTGCTTCCTACTGTGGTTAAAAAGCAAGCAGAAACTCAGGCAACTGAACTGTTACCACACATACCCTGGACTGTGTGGTAACGAGGTCACAAAACAGGAGAGATCAAAGAGTACAGGTAAGAAAGTCGAAGTGGCAGAGGCCCTATTTGATCAGATGGTGGAGGCAAAGCAGTAGCAGATATATGACAGTGCAGACATCTTTGGCTCACATTATCTGAGTTACAGCAGAATGATGAAACTTGAAACAATTGTATCACAACAAATACACAGAAAATGGATCTAAGTATATCTCCGAATGTTTTGAACTGAAAAAATTACGTCTTAATGAGGTATTGGAGACCATGACATATTCAGACAAATGAAAAATCGATAGAAGTTCATCAAATCGTATTGCCAGTGGGATGTAGTAAGGGGGTGTTGCAAGTGGCGCACAAACTTGGGCATCATTATGAGTGAGGAAAATACAAACTAAAATACAGGAACATTTTTACATTTCTGGACTGCACAAGTATGTATTGAATTTTGCCAGACATGTCATATGTTAATAAAACATGCACAATTAATACCTATTCCTGCTTTTGAGGAACCTTTTACAAGTGTCACAATTGATTGCGTAGATCTCATACTTCAAATAAAATGTGGGAATTAGTTGTTGTTAGCAAAATGTATGTATGGACGACAATCCAGAGGCCGTCCCATTACGCAATACCACAGGATGTGGAGGAATTACTCAATTTTATTTTAATAGGTATGGATTACTGACAGAGATACAATCAATTCACAGGTCAAAATTCACATCAACGTTCTTGAAGGAAATTATGACAGCTAAGGAATGAAACAACAAATAAAAAGTGGGAATTAGTTATTGTTAGCAATAATGGATGTATGGACGAGAATCCAGAGGCCGTTCCATTACGCAATGCCACAAGAAAAAAGGATGTGGAGGAATTACTCAATTTTATTTGAATAGATACGGAGTACTGACAGAGATACAATCAGTTCACAGGTCAAAATTCACATCAACATTATTGAAGGAAGTTATGGCAGCTTAGGAATTAAACAATTCAAATCTACTGAGTACCATCAAATCGCAGCGAGTGTTAGAAAGGTGGCATCTGACACTAAAGACCACGTTGAGGGCGTATACTCAAGACAATCAAGATGATTCGGAGAAGGGAATTCTGTTTGTGCTTTTTTGCGATCAAAGATGTTTCAAATGAATTGTCCAAATCCAGTCCATTTGAATGCATTTTTGGGCATGTAGTGAGAGGACTGTTAAACTTGTTTAAGGAGACATTGGTAAGTGGGAATTCAGAATCCACATACCTAGACTAAGTGTAAGTTTTTAGAGAACGATTAACTGGAGCTAGAGAGTTAGCGAGATGGCATTTAAAGGTATCATAGCATACAATAAAAGAAGAAGCAGACAAGAGACCAAACGTTCGTGCTTTTGCTTTCGGGGATAAGGTATTACTGTTACTTCCAGTGATACCTGAACCTTTAAAAGCAAAGCTAAATCGACTTTGCCAAGTCGAAAGGAAATTGAATGCGGTTTACTACTTGATAGGGACTCCACACAGAAAGAGAAATTTCACAGAGTGTGTCATGTGAAAAGGCTCAAAAGGTATTTCGACAGGGAACGAAAGCAAGAGGAGAATGTGTTATTGATTACAACATAATGGGAAGAACCAAGTTCCGAGCATTCTGAGTCTTGATTGTCATGCTGAAAAAAACACAGCACTCAGGCAGCATCAGAGATGTAGGAGAATTGACTTTTCAGGCGTAAGCCCTTCATCAGGAAACATTCAGCAGTTTAAGCCCTAAACGTCGATTTTCCTGCTCCTTGAATGCTGCCTGACCTGCTCTGCCTTTCCAGCACTGCACTCTTGACCATGAGCCCTTGCACTCATAGTCCTCAATTTCCCTCAAAGAATTTTGAGTTGCGCATTCCTCAACTTAAATTGGACAATGAGGAGGTTGAAAAAAATTGTATAATTTACTGTGCGTCCTTCCAGAGGAAAGTCTAAATGAACTGAAGGAGTGATTACTCTTACATCGGGCGATAAGTGGAGATAAGCTTGGACTTACTAACTTAATTATGCATGATGTACATATCGGAGACACTATTCCAATTAAGCAACATCCTTATCGGTGTAACCCTCTAAAGTTCACACAGGTTTAAAAGATGACATATTTGAAATGAGAAACAGCGACTGGATCTCAGCCACAGTAATTCTGCCAAAATCAGATGGGACTCAATGGTTATGTGTGAACTGTCATACAATCAATGCAGTTTCAAAAAAAAAATTATGTATATCCGAATCTGTATTTGGAAGACTGTGTTGAGAAGGCGTGCCAAGCAACTTATCTGACTAAGTTGGAATTCGTCAGATAATACTGGCAGACACCTTTGTCAGAAAGAGTGCAGGCAACTTCGGTTTTCACAACACCGAATGGATTGTATCAGTTTAAAGTCGTGAAATTTCATAGGAAAAATGCACCAGCCACATTTCAGAGACTAACCAATATGGTCATTGTTACAGTACTCAACTGTGTCGTTTCCACACATGGGAGGAACATTTACAACACTTATCAGATATGTTTAATCTACTTTGGAAGGGGGGCTTGGTTAAAAACCTGGTTAAAAGTGAATTTGTCAAAACCCAAGTCGCCTTCCTGGACCATGTATTGGACTCGGAAAAATACCCCCATAGGATGCAACAACAAAGAAAATTGGGCAGTTTCACATAACATCGGCAAAAAGCACACTGGAGTTTATGGTAAGTTTGTACCAAATTTTACCAATGTGGCTGCTTCACTCACTGAGTTGCTAAAGAAAAGCAAAAGATTTCAGTGGACAGTGAACTGCCAGAAGGCATTTGAGACGCTGATGGCTGTGTTAAGCTGTGCCCCGGCATTCTCCACACCGATTATGCAAAACCAGTCAAGATGGCTATCGATGCAAATGATCTGGTTGTCGGTGCTGTGCTGTTGCAAGAAGATGGGGAGAAGATAGAAAGACCTGTCAGGCATTTCTATATGGAATTAAACATTCATCAGCAGAAAGACTCGAATTTTGAGAAGCAGTCTTTGAGCTTGGTATTGGCATGATAACATATCAATGTTTATGTTACCTGTGATGCATCTGAGACAATCATAGGCACTGATCATAATCCATTGAAATTTGGGAGACTGTTTAGATGGAGCTTATTGTTACAGCTATTCAACTTGAGTCTTTCGCTTGTGGTAGGACAAGAAAACATGATTGCCAACGCATGGTCAAGACTATAATGGGAAATAGAGACATTCGGTGGCAGGAGTACAACAGACTGAAACCGAATGTATTGTGCATGTCTGCATGTTTATAGCCAATGTAATAGGTATGTGTGCTAAAGAGCCAACAAATTATAAAGGGTTTTAAAACAATGGAATCCTTGGATATTGATGGTTCATTTTTTTAAGTGGGGAGGGTGTGACGAATCTGTTCCTTTAATGATGTATGCTGCCCTTTCCATTTATTTTTCAGAGTGGTTGCAAATGACAGACACTGAAAAATCTGAAGAGTGAAAGGCCAAGTTGTTTATAGCTTACAGATACTGCATCAGCCAGAAGATTTTCCAGTTAAAAAAACACTTGTACAATGGAAGGGGAGTGACCAGTTCTCACAGCTCAGCTCTCTCTGATTTGGTTTGGTTTGGTTTTAGCAGTAGTGTGAAGAAAGGCTGCTGGTCCCAGAATGCAGGTCCATGCTGATCCTTTTGACTTCTATTCTGGAAGAGCATGTTTGATTTTATCTTCTGTGCCAAGGGGTGTTTATGTGGATTGGTGCAGGTATCTGGAATAGCATCATTTAATTAGGATACATTATTTGGCGTTCTGTTTTCTGTTCTTTCTGTTACTTTCAGTAATCTTTTAAATAAATTATCTTTTGATCGTCAGTAAGGGGATTGACCAGCTGATTCTGATTAGATTAGATTTACAGTGTGGAAACAGGCCCTTCGGCCCAACAAGTCCACACCGACCCGCCGAAGCGAAACCCACCCGTACCCCTACATTTACCCCTTACCTAACACTAGGAATTCTCTAGTATTCTCGTAACACTAGTATTCTCTCCTGGAATACTCACTTTACACCTGCTTAAAAGCGTGATCAACATTAGGGTCTGACCTACTTTCTTGAATTGCCTTTATGAATCTGGCCTGGTCTATAACAACACTAAGAATAGAACGAGAGCAATGAGTGGTATAAACAGTTAACCTCAGGAAAAGATAACTGGGATGACAGATACCATTGTAAATTGCAAAACATTTCGGAGTCACTATGACCTTGAGAAAATAAGCAATCACAGCTTCACAAAGTAACAGACAACACCCGCTCAGTATGATGCAGCTCGTAAATACTGTCGAGGTTAATAACAGTGAGGTGGCAGTTAGGAAGTACCGAATGGAATGTTGAATTGTATTATGGGATGTGTAAATGTCCAGTACTTCATAGAAAGGGTGGCGACCTGAAATCTGTCACCATTATCTTCTTCGATGCTGCATGGGTAAGAAGCTCAGAATCAGGAGGACTGATGCTGCTGCAACAGGTCTCAAGATTCTACTTTGAAATCTCTGTCTGACAGAGTCAAAGAGCACAGGAGCATGACGAAGTGGAAATACCGTCCAAAATGACAGGGAATATATGGAAATGCGAATACTGCATAAACTCGTAAGGAACATATGGAAGTGGCAATACTGTCCCAAATTGCAGGGATGTATCAAGAATGGAATATTGCCGAAAATAATATGGTCGTGTGCAAGTGGGAACACTATCTCAAATAGAAGGAAACATATCGAAGTGGAAATATTAGTTAAAATGCAAGGAATGTGTTGAACTGGTCGTATTGTCTAAAATAACTGGGACATATCGAAGATCATATTGCACGATATGTGAATGTGTGGAACGGGGTTAACTGTATTGAATAAAAGGAAAATATCGATGTCAGAACACCATATGAAATGAAAAGAACGTGAGGTGCTTGGTATACTCCCAAAAACAACAGGAAGAATGCATTACGAATATGTGGGAATACATCCTAAAAGATCAGGCACACATGGAAGTGGGAATACCTGCGAATATTAAAAAGGAAAACGTGAAAGTTTCAATACCTCCACAGTAACAGAGACATCTGGAAGTTGCAATTCTCCACAAAATAACGCATGGAAGTGGGAATACTGTGCAAAATAGTAGAAGTGTGAATACTGTCTAACACAGGAATACAGGACTTACTGATATTTGGAGTATAGTCTAAAATAAAGGCAACATCAAGAAATGGGAATACTCTTAAATTTCAAGGAAGATTTTAAGTTGGGAATATTGTCTAAAATAACAGGTAACATGTGGAAGTGGGAATACTGTCCAATGTAAAGAGGACAATTGGAAGTGGGAATACCATCTCAAATAATATGACCACGTGGACCTATATGTGGACATTTAACAGTGCGCATGTGTCTACCGTCTACATCAATACAATGTGTAATGTGTAGGACAACTGATATTTGGACTCAGATTCGTGCAGCCCGTGTATTGTGTACAATAATATAACGTTTACAACATCTACAATGTTAAGTGAGTGACAGTTGGGCAAGAGATAAGTGGACACTGCTCAGTGAGCAGCCTGTGTACTGGCTTTAGTCATGTGCTATCTACAGTATGAGGAACTGATATTTGGACATTCAGCTATAGCAACCCTGTATATTGAACATCCGACCACACAATGAGATGCTGGATATTTTTCAGTCTTTAGTGTTGAACAATGAAGCTTTTTTTAAAATCTGACACATTGAGTAATGCCACATGGCCATTGAGGACTGCGTTAGAGCCAAATAATCAACAGATCAATCGACTGTCCAAAATGATCAAGGTTGTGTCCTCTTCCAGGCTTTTATTTTGTTCTTGTATCCCTGAGGATAGATTAGTCACCAGTTGATTCTCTCCAACTCGGTTGTTCTCAAAGGCAGAACAGTAACAAGTTACCTACTGAGGGCTCTGGGTATGCACTGGCAGTGCCCCTATCCTTAAGTGAAGAAGTCTAGTTTCGTGTACCCCATTGTCTATACAGACCTAGAAAGATTAATACCAACTTTATAATGACAGCAATGTTTTGTTCATGATGACGAATGGCTTGTTGCTTTTTGAGGCCATGATTGGCATAAGTGAAAGATGCAACTGTGTATTTTTAAATTCACTCCAATTCTGCAGAGAATGATTCATTTGGATCTTTCAAACAGGCTGGGAGATTATGACTGCATCATCGCCTCTGATTTCCCAAAGCGTCAGCTGTGACTTTCCTTTTCAATTGCCAACTTACTTCAAACACTGTGTGTCACAACTGAGTCAGATTCCAGCTCCCCTTTGCTTGGCAGGTTACAGATAACCAACTTGATTTTTCAATTCAGCCTTTTACCATTTCCCTTTGGTGTATCTCTACCAGGTACTAAACCTCCATAAACGCTATTATTTCTTGGAATAGGACTTCAAGATGCCCACCTGCAGTGCTCTGTAACCAATGACTATCCGTCGACTAGACTAGCCCTACGATAGTTGCTAACATTGGGAGCTGATCGTATGAAAATTGGCTGCCTCGTCTCCACTATTAATCCAGTGACAACACTGGTAAGTCATTACATGTCTGTCCAACACTGAGACATCCTGGGATTCTGTCAAGTGCTGTTGGTAACTTTGTTTAGTTCTGCACCTTTCCTGCAGTGTCCCATTCCCAGCAGCTCTCCCAGCTTTTCTTCTACCTCACCGTCTTTTGTCTCTCCCTATTAGCTGGAAAATGGGATGAGAGTAATTAGATGTGGGGTTGGAACAAATGAGCTAAAGAAACTTGTTCAGAACTGTCGATCTCTTTGCATCCGTTAGTGTTTTACAAAGAGGTTCATTGTAATACTTCTGATGTAACAAAAACAAAACAGTTGAAAAAAACTATAATTTCAACATATTGCTGTTTGTGTGAGTATATTCCTGATAAGAGATACTGCAAATCTCCCCTTCCACATACTTATCTAACCAGCATCCCTCCTCATACTCTGCCTCGACACACACACACACACAGACGCAGGAATATGCCAAAAGTAAATGTGATCGTTGGTTGGACTTTCTTGTTCCTCTTTAGGACAGTATTAAGAACTACAAAATCCACAACGTTATGGGAACCGTCAAAATGCATCGAATATTCATGGTTATTCCTTCACTTTCGTTGATTCAATTTATTTGAAATTTCGTCCATTTCTAGAATTGGGTATGCTATTTTACTGCAAAATGTTCCTGGATGGGTGCATGCCCAAGAACACTTAAAAACTTGGCACCAAGCAGAACATTAGATTCGATTGATTGGCTCCAGTGACACTCCACAGCAGCAGTTTGAATCATCTCCAAGATACAATGCAGAAATCCACGAATGATCCTTCGACAGTACCTTCCAAACCAACAACCAATTGCATGTCAAAAGACTAGGGCAGTGGATAAATAAGAACGCCATCACTTGGAAGATCGCTTCCAAAGCACTCAACATCATAACTGGGAAATATCCCTTGGTTCCTGCAGTGCTGTTGACTGAAAATCCAATTTACCTTAACCTACAACAGGTGGGATTAAGCTCACGATCATGATCTCAATGTTCAGGTTAAATGTTAATAAGCGAGTGACTCCCGTCTACCATGAATGAATTTTTAAAAAAATTAAAAGCATCCATCCATACCCTTTTTCTGCATGTAGGAATAAAGTTGAGCCCGTTGTTAAAAGAAAACAATGGATGACCGTTCTAACCACAGAAATGTGGAGGAAACTCATTTTTATATATAAAACAACGAGGCAGAAGAGCTGACAAACCCAGAATCCAAAGAAATGGAGCATGAGTAGGCAATTTCTCACTACGAGGTAGCTCCACCATTTAATAAGATCATGACTGAACAGACACTCCTCACTTTCACATTCCTATGTTGTCCTGCTCATCCTTGATTCCCATGTTCATCAAGAATCTCAATATCTCAGCCTTAAATACAGACAAGGAATCTTTCCCAGCAACACATTGTAGCAAACTTAAAAGCGAAAAACCATGGCATTTTGGTGAGGTATGCTAACGAGTCAGCAAAATAATTCCAATTAGTCCATGCCTTATAAACCAGACGTGGCATGGAAATATCATGTGTAATAGAAGGTTAGGCTATTTTGTTCATTTAAGAGAAAAGAATTTGTTTTAAAAAAGCAAAGCAAAGTGGAATTCCTAATAAAGCATTAATATTCACCTGCAGAGGGAAAGTTAACACAATTTGTTACAGGAAACCATTTGAAGTATATTGAGAAGAATCTAGTCTCAACCATTGGTGTTGTAAACAGTTTCAAGCTTCAGATAAAATAACAAAGTACTGCTGTGAGGCAGAAAGGAAAGTTCAGGAAACTCGCTGTGAAAAGACCACTGAAGAAAGGACAAAGCAACAAATAATGGTCACGGTCAAGTACTACATAATGCAAATGAGGGTTGAAATTGCAATGTCTTTGAGAACGTAAAGGACAGCGGGAAGCAGAGAAGACGTTCATGAAATGAAAACAGATTACCATTCGATTGCTTGAAGAAACGGCAGTCACACATTTCAACAACATTCTGCAGGGCCAAAATTTTACCGTGATGTGATAGGATGACTTCTGAACTGAACGTACTGTGCAGTCGTTGAAGTGCATTTCCCACGGCAGATCAATTCTGTGCTTTTATTTAAACAATGTAATAATGAGATTAAAAGGATACTTTATCCCGTTTTGCAACTCCGTTCGGAATTTAGTCTGTGTTAGTGCATAAATGCAGGTATTGGTGCACGAGCTCAAAAGACGGAGCATGAATCCTAATTGCTGAGCAACATATACTGGACCACTAATGGTTTTGTCTGAATAATTATAATTGATGACTTGCCAGTTCAGTGAATGTGTAACATACGTCATCCACAAAAGTATAAAATTAGCAGACAAGGCAAAAAGCAAAATAATTGATTTCTTTCGATTCTCCATCCCTGGATCGAAATTACCCTTTCCGCTTCCATGACATTGGAATCCCCTTCGCAGTTGATTGGCTCTTATAATATTCTTGACAGTCAGACCATTGAACACCAAAATCAAGAAAATGGGAAGTAATGGTGTTAGTATACTGTCGATCCACTCCCATGCTGCCCAGAAAGACGATGTATAATAGTCTGGTCTATCAACACAAAACCATGGGACATTGTCAATGATAATTGCTGGAACATACAGAAAGTACCAGACAGTAGACCTCAAACAGCTGATGACCGCCACTATTGCTATCACCGCAGTTGCAGTTTTCTCAGTACAATATCTTGGTTTTAGCTTCTGGCAACAAATGGCCACAAATCGATCAAATGTGAAAGCTACTGTGTACCAAACAGAGCAGTCGAGAGCTGCAATCGACAAGACAACTCTCACAGCACACACAGGGGTGATGAATAGGAATGTCGGAGGGAAATAAATGTTATTAATTCGATTCAGTATGATGTTAATAATGACTAGTAGTAAATCTGCTGCTGACATCGCCATCAGGTAACGGGTAATGCATTTGGAGAGGCCACAGTTTCCTCGATTAAGGATCACAATCGCCACTAAATTAACTGAAAGAAAGGCAAGAAAATGGGCAAACCTTAGCTTCGAACTCTAAGTAAATGTATCGTTAGCATTATCAACTTCAGGATTGCTATTGTAGACCATTTGTCCAATGTTTTCATTTCAACATGAAGCGTAATAATATTTTAGAACATTGGCCATTGGAAAACCATTGTCTAGTCAATTAAACAAGTCCAACCGAATCAAGATAAACCTCAACCGAAATATGAACAATCAGAGGAGGTGATAAATCATCTAAATAAAATGTCATGATTTGAATTGCACAACAAACATAATTCCTTGAATGTTTCACAAACTAAGTTTGATATTTTAAATTTCACATTGTCAATCTGTGAAGGATAACAATTTCTAATGTGAGGGTTAAATTACAAAGACATATTTCTATCCAACAATGGCATATACATTTTTACATTTTCTGAAAACATTTGAAACTCTTAATACTTCAATTTGCCATAGCTGGGATTCATGAATCTCTCAATGCATGTTGTTACTATTTTCTCTGTTGCTTCCAATGCTGGGAGATCGTTGAATGTAAAAGTGATTATCTCACTTCATGAAACACAAAAAACTCCAATAAACAACAAAGAAGGAGCCAAATATTGTAAATAAAAGTTCGATAAAACTGTGAAGTCAATCATGAATCATATGTTTCAGGGTCACATCAATGAAATTTACAAATTGTTCATATTTATTGAAGTTATAGGTCATAAAACATAGAAGCAGCAGCAGGCTTTCTGTCCATCAATGTGACTGATCCAATAGCTCACCTTCCAACTTTACTGCCCTTTCATCATAACCCTCGGTTGCTTTCTGATTTAAAATCTGATCCTTAAATATATTCAATGTCCCAACTTTAACGGTCTTCTGAGAGAAGAAATTCGCCCTTACCTCTGACTGAACTGTGAGAGCCCTGATTCTGAGATCATGCCTTCTGTCGTTGACTCACCCACAAGGAGAAGCGCATTGAATTCAGTTCAAATTCCCTCAGAATCTTGAGAGTTTATTTAAGATCTGATCTCACTCTTTTCAATTCCAACAAATACAGGACCAACCTACTCAGCATTTCCTCATGATACAGCTCCTTCATACCTGCTATCAGTCGAATGAACACTGTCTGAGATGATAATCTATCTTTCCTCACATAACAGATCCAGAACTGTTCACAATATTCCAAGGAAGTCTGATAAAGGTCTTGCATATTTTAACCAAGTTTCCTTGTTTTTTAAAAAATTGCATTATATGTAAAAAAGTCATAATTTATGTTCAAAATAAGGACACTTCAGAATTGTAATCAGCAACATATGACATGTACATTCAATACATATAATGCCTATCAATACACAAGAGCACCAACTGCAATTACACATTGGGATAAATTATTAGATTTAAAATGTTACCAATAACGCCAATAGCTGCCAGAATTGGATAGTAAATTCGTTCAATCTGAAATATTAATGGGTACATCATCTTCTTCAACAGAAAACCTTTGGTGTGGCAGTAGTGATGCTGTCTGCTCAAAGTCAATATGAACCCAAACTCCTGGTATTTATACTCACGAGAGAGCTCTATTTAAGCAAATAATATTGCTGCACCAAAAAAGGTCCCTGAACAAGCCACCAGAGCATTCTGTTATTGCAAAATTGTTCACTTACATCCATTTGAAAGAGCAATTGCAACATTGGACAGAAATTTGAAATGTCTTCCAAAGAAAGACAGAAAATCGAAATGAGGTTGTAAATTTATTCAAATTTGGCGTGACACGGTGGCTCAATTGTTAGCACTGCTGCCTTACAATTCCATGGATTCGCGTTTGATTCCAGCATTGGGCGACTGTCTGTCGTGGAGAATGCACATTTACTATGTCTCTGCGTGGGTTCCTTCTAGGCGCTCAAGTTTAAGGGCGGCACGGTGGCACAGTGGTTAGCACTGCTGCCTCACAGTGCCAGGGACCTGGGTTCAATTCCTGCCTCAGGCGACTGACTGTGTGGAGTTTGCACGTTCTCCCCGTGTCTGCGTGGGTTTCCTCCGGGTTCTCCGATTTCCTCCCACAGACCAAAGATGTGCGGGTCAGGTGAATTGGCCATGCTAAATTGCCCGTAGTGTTAGGTAAGGGGTATATGTAGGGGTATGGGTGCGTTGCACTTCGGCGGATCGGTGTGGACTTGTTGGGCCGAAGGGCCTGTTTCCACACTGTAAGTAATCTAATTTACTCCCACAATCGAAAGTTGTGCAGACTCCGTGAATTTGCCATGCTAACTTGTCTAAAGTGTTCAGGGGTGTATATTTTAGGTACATTTGTCAGGCGTAAATGTGGAACAGTAGGGTAGGGGAATGGATCTGGTTGGGTTGCTCTTTTGAGAATATTACCATTAGCCCAGTACTCTGCATTCCTGTTTTTATTTTCTTCTGAAGTGTACTATCTCACACTTTTCCATATTAAACTCCATTTGCCACTTCTCAGCCCATCTCTGCATCTTATGCACGTCCCTTTTTAACCCACAACATCCTTTAGCATTATCCACAACTCTGCCAACTTTTGTGTTCTTCAAATTTATGAACCCATTCTTCCACATCCGCATTCAGATCATTTGTACAAATGACAAGCAGCAGTGGCCCCAAACAGATCCTTGTGGCATACCACTGGTAACTGAGCTCCAGGTTGAACATTTCACATCAACCACAATCCTTTGTCTTCTATCAACTAGCGAATTTCTGATCCAAATAGCTATATTGCCTTCTATCCAGAAACTTATTGTGTGGAATAGTGAAACGTGTTGAATCTTTCCAAATATCTTAGTGAAGTCCATGTACACCACATTAACTGGATTAGCTTCATGCACCTGTTATTTTTCATCTTCTCGAATTAATCAATAAGGTTAGTGAGACATAACCTACTCTTCACGAAACCGTGTTGACTATCCCAAATCAAATTATTCATTTCCAGATGTTGATTAATCTTATAAACATTTCCAACATCTTACCTACAAACAAAGTCAGGCTCTCCGGCCTATAATTACCAGGGTTGAACTGTCTCCTCTTCTTAAACAAGGGAATCCTCCAGTCTTCCTCACTACTCCTGTCGACACTGATGACATAAAGATCAAAGCCAAAGGCTCTGCTATTTCCTCCCGGACTTCCCATAGACCTCGAGAATATATCCCATCCAGCCTAGGGGTCTTATCTACATTCAGATCTTTCAAAATTGCTAAAATTTCCTCTTTTACGATCTCAATCCCACCTAATCTTGTAGCCTGAATCTCAGCATTCTCACTAACATTGCCCGTTTCCAATATGAATACTGACAAAACATATCCATTAAGCACTTCCCCTGTTCTCAGATTCCATACACAACCTTTCACTACTACCCTGGATTGGCCCGAATTTTACTCTCGTCATTCTTTAATTTCTGAAAAATCTATAGAAGAGCTTGATCCTATCCGCCAAAATCTTCTCATGTCCTCTCCTGGCTCTTCTCAGTCCTCTTATTAGATAATTTCTGGCTAACTTATACCTCTCAAGACCCCTAACTGAGAATTCACGCCTCACTTCCACATAAACCTTCTTCATTTCTTGAAACACACAACAAATGAATCCACGAAACAAACTGCAGTCATTCCTTCAATGGAACTAACTCTACGTGTTAATTCAATGAATAGAGCTTAATTCAGTCATTCATTGAATGGACTTTAATGCATTCATTCACCGAGGCAACCTGCGTTCTTTCGTTTACAAAATCAAGCGTCAACAGTTCATTCAATGAAACAAACGTTATTCACTGATTGAATGAAACAAACTTAGCATATTCATTCATTGACTCAAACTACTGTCATTCACTCAACTAAACAAACTGCATTCAATGAGTAGAGATTGAACGGTGTATTGGTTGTCGCGAGCTTAATGCAATCATTCAATGAAACAATCTGAATTCATTCATTGTATAAACTATAATGTTACATTCCATCCACCATACGCCATTGTTTCATTCAAAGAAGCAAACTTAGTATATTCAGTCAATGTATCAATCTGCAATCATTCATGCATTGAACCAATCGTCAATAGTACATTTCAATCAATCAAACGTTACTCATTGATTCAATGAAACACACTTAGCAAATACATTCAATGAAACGAACTGCTCTCATTCATTCTGTCAAACCCGACTCGGTATTTCAATATGTGGAGCTTGCATCATTAATTCATTGTCTTGAGTGTAATGCATTAGTTGAACGCAAAAATCTGCATTCATTCAATAGAGCTTATATCATTCATTCATTGAATGGACTTTAATGCATTCATTCAACGCGGCATCCTGCGTTCTTTCGTTTACAAAATCAAGCGTCAACAGTTCATTCAATGAAACAAACGTTATTCACTGATTGAATGAAACAAACTTAGTACATTCACTCAATGTATCAATCTGTAACCATTCATGCATTGAATCAATCGTCAATAGTATATTCAATGAATCAATCGTTAGTCATTGATTAGAAGAAACAAAGTGAACATACTCATTCAGTGACACAAACTGCAGTCGTTCATTCAACGAAACAAACTGCATTCAGTGAGTAGAGCGTGAACCATGAATTGATTGTCGCGATCTTAATGCAATCATTCAACGAAACAATGTGTTTTAATTCATTGTATCAACTATAATACGACATACAATGCATAATACGCCATTCGTCATTCAAAGAAACAAACTTAGTAGATTCAGTCAATGTATCAATCTGTAACCATTCATGAACCAGGCCAGGTGTTGGATTTCGTTGTAGGTGAGCACTTTGGAGAGAGTGACCATAATTCGTTACGTTTAGTTTTGCGATAAAAAGGGATCGATACATGCCACAGGTCACGAGTTATCGATGGGGCAAGGGCAATTATGCTATTATGCAAGAATTGGGATGCAGAGAATGAAGTAGCAAAATTCAGGGGATGCAGACAATGGAAATGTGAAGTTGGTTTAAGGAACAGTTATTGCGTGCCATAGAACATAGAACAATACAACGCAGAACAGGCCCTTCGGCCCAGGTCACCATTTTTGGGAAGGTGACCAAGCATGTAGATGGCAGTAGGGCATACGTGGACTTCAGTGAAGCCTTTGAGAATGTTCCACTAGGTAGGCTGTTGGAGAAAATGCAGAGGCATGGGATTGAGGGTGATTTAGCAGTTTGGATTATAAAGTGGATTTCTGAAAGAAGGCAGCGAGTGGTGGTTGATGGAAAATATTCAGCCTGGAGTCCGGTTACTCGTGTGTGCCACAAGGATCTGTTTTGGGACCACTGCTGATTGTCATTTTTATAAATGACTTCGACGTAGGCATAGGTGAATGGATTAGTAAATTTGTGGGCGACACTAAAGTCGGTGGACTAGTGGGCAGTTTGGAAGAATGTTACAGGTTGCAGGGGGACTTGGATAAACTGCAGAATTGGAGACGTGGCAAATGGAGTTCAATGCACTAAATGTGAGGTGATGCACTTTGGGAAGGATAACAAGAAGGCAGGGTATTGGGTCAATGGAAAGATTCTTGGAAGTGTGGTGTGCAGAGGGATCTTGGGGTCCATGTACCTAGATCCCTGGAAGTTGCCACCCAGGTGGATAGTGGTGTTAAGAATGCATATGGTTTAGATGAGATTATTTACAGTGTGGAAACAGGCCCTTCGTCCCAAAAAGTCCACAACAACCTTCCGAAGAGCAACCCACCCAGACCCATTCCCGTACATTTACCCCTTCACCGAACACTACGGGCAATTTAGATTAGATTAGATTACTTACAGTGTGGAAACAGGCCCTTCGCCCAAACTACACCACACCGGCTCGCCACCCACCCAGACCCATTCCCCCACACCTCACACTACGGGCAATTTAGCATGGCCAATTCGTCTAACCTGCACATTTTTGGACTGTGGGAGGAAACCGGAGCACTCGGAGGATATCCACGCAGACACGGGGAGAATGTGCAAGCTCCACACCATTGTCCGTGACAGGAATTGAACCCGGTTCTCTGGCGCACTGCTAACCACTCTGCCACCGTACCGTAGTGTGTTCGGTTTCATTCGCAGTGGGATTGAGTTCCGGAGCCGCAATATCATGCTGCAACTGTACAAAATGGAATATTGTGTACAGTCCTGGTCGCCATATTTCAGGAAGGATGTGGGAGCTTAGGAAAAGGTGCAGAGGATGTTGCCTGGTCTGGAAGGAAGGTCTGACGAAGAAAGACTGAGAGACCTGGATCTGTTCTCATTGGAAAGAAGACGGGGAAGAGGGGATTTGGTAGAGACACACAAGATGATCAGAGGTTGAGCTCGGGTAGGCAGTGGAGGCCTTTTTCCTAGGATGATGACGTCAGCTTGAATGAGGGGTCATAACTACAAATTGACGGGTGATAGTTTTTTGACAGATGTCAGAGGTAGGTTCTTTACGCAGCGAGTGGTCAGGTCATGGAATGCCCTACCTGGTAACGTAGTTAACTCAGCCACATTAGGGAAGTTCAAACAATCCTTCGATAAGCACATGGACGATGATGGGATAGTGTATGGGGCACAAGCTGACAATAGTTCGCAGGTCGGCGCATCATTGAGGCCTGTTCTCCGCTGTATTGTTCTATGTTCTTTGTTCTAAATGCATTTTGAAGTTACACACTGATTAAAGTCTATCAGTTAAGCAGTAGGTTTAGCTGTGACATTTTCACCAGGCTTCTTACCCTTGGGGGCCCATGCACTGTTGCCACCTGCCGTCCCTTCCCCGTCAGCTTGGGCAGAAACTTTAGGCTCCAGTGATTTTAATCTCACCACTGACAAAAATGCGATTTTGAAGCTCAGTTGGAGTTTCCTGCTTGCTGTACCCCGTACTCAGCTGGAGGCTTTGGACTGCATAGGCCTTCCGTCTGGGGTGATGTGCTGATGCAGTAAGACAGGTATTGGATCGGTCGGGCAAGTACTTGGTTTTCCTGACTTTCTGGTCGTTTTGCGGACCCTGTGTAGTCTGTTGGGTCAGTGGATCTCGGAGTTTGTCAGTTCAGAGGCTGGGACGAGCTCTTGGAGCTCCTCCTGGGGGCGGCTGTGGGGATTGCTGCCTCAGGTGAGATTGAGGCCTGCAATTATTCCAACTACGGCCCCCTAAAACTGGCGCCAAATCTGTGCTTGCTCTTGTGGTTCTGGTGTTCCCTTTGAAGTTGATTGGTTTCCTGATAGTTAAGAATATATGTGACTGTATTTTGAGTGAAGTTGAATGCCAGTTATCACTGTGAATAGGTTTTGAATGAGCAAAGACCAAAGAGAATTTCGGCTCTCCAAGCCATGAGCCGATCCAAATATACTGTCTAAACCTATCGCCCAATTCCTAAGCACCTATAATCCCTCTGCTCCCCACCTTGGCAAGAATCTGTCCAGACATACCTTAAATCAAAACACCTCTGCTGGCAACGCGTTCCAGGTGCCTATCACCCTCTGTGTAATGTACTTGCCGTTTGTATTATTCAATGAAGTTGAATGTTTGTAATCTGTGTAGATCCCATACGCTGTGCTGGTGAGGCCGAGGTGTCGTTTCTGTCTGGAGTGTGAAGAAAGCTTATTCGTTCCGCCGTGTTGTGGTGTGAATTGGAATTGCAGGCTGAACAATGATTTCTGGCAGCCGTCTCTGTTGCTAATGTATTTCTCCCAGAGCTTAGCCCAGCTCTCCTCTTTACTTTTAAAAGTTTGGGAACGTTCAGGGTTTTGTATAGTATTTTAGGTGATGATTTTTTGAAGCCAACATACCTGGTCTTTAATACTCTACATCCTAGAGTATCATCCTGGGTGAGGAAATATTGTCCAGACCTTAAAGCCAACTCCCTAAATTACCAGACGCCAGCACAAGCACATCTCGTGCATGGAGTGACTGTGCATTGTCCCCTGAAAGGGAAAATAACAAGGCAGGATTAGGGCAAATCGAAACATAGAGGTATACAATACACAGCGTGCAAGCACAACGCTAGATTCGAACAGTCCCGACCCTTCCGATATAGACACTGTGCACCCATGTACCTGCTGCTAGACCATGCCTGCTCTCAGTGCATCGCTTGCTGTTCGAACCTCCACATGTTGACACACTGGGCCTCTACCCGCGACACAGACGACTGAGCAAATCCTGACTGTCCGTTCATCTGCTCCTGCCTCACCCCTCTGCCTGGGCTGTAACCGGTCTTATTAGGGAAACCAACTTCTGACCTGGGACAGAGCCAGGCTGAGCTTCCAGACCTGTTCCTGGCAGGGACCGTGCTCTCCCCTCTGTTACCCTTCCCTGCAGGCTACATTGTGGGCTCCCTCAATATACATCAGCATCTTCTACTGCACTTTAACTTGTTTCCCCAAATGGCTGATCTCCGCCTCCTATGGCATGTTCAATGCTCTTGGCTTCTGTGACCTGACACTGCAGTTATTCTAGCTGGTTTCTGTAACTTTCCCCCTGTCTACCACCTCTTTCGTCTGTCTTGCTGCAGGCTTGTGTAGAACATTTCTCCCGCACTGGTCTCCTGCTGGAGCCCTCCTCTGAAACCCTTTCCTGTGCTTTAGGTTCCTTGGCTTTCTTATCCTGTATCCACCCCTGTCCCTGAAGGCAGAGGAGACAGATTACGCTGCTTCTATTTGTTGTCAGTGTATTCGCTTGTCAACAGAAAGAAGAAGGCTCATGTTAGCATGAGAATGAAGGCTCGGTTGGTGCATTTGGCAATAACAAGTTCGCCAGGAAAAACCTAAAGGGAGAGCTAAGAAGAGCCAGTAGGGGACATGTCTTTGGCAGATAGGATCAAGGAATGCACTGAAGATTTTTACAGGTATATCAGGAACAAAAGAATGTTACAGAAAGTTTAGATCCAGTCAGGGATAGTAGTGGGAAGTTGTGCATGATGTCTGACGAGATAGGGGAAGCACTTAATGAAGACTTTTCGTCAGTATTCACACTGGAAAAAGACAAGTTGACGAGGAGAATACTGACGTGCAGGCTAATAGACTCGGCGGGATTGAGGTATACAAGGAGAAGGAGTTAGCAATTGTGCATTGTGTTCAAATAGCATGTCCCCTGCATCGAATTAGATTTATCCGAGGATTATCTGGGAAGCCAGGGAGGAGATCTTCATGCTATCATTGCCTACAGGAATAGTGCCGGAAAACTGGAGGATAGCAAATTTGTCCGCTTGTTCAATCAGGTAAGTAAAGACAACCCTTACGGTAATTATTCCCCTATCTCTTCTGACTCCATGCACAACTTCCCACTACTGTCCTTGACTGGCCCTAATCTGACTGTTGTCATTTTTTATTCATAATAAAGCTATAGAAAGCTTCAGTATTTCCCTTGATCCGTTCTGCCAACGTCTTCGCATGTCCCCTGTTCCCTTATCTTGGCTCTCTCTTTAGGTCTTTCCCAGCTAACTTGGAACCCTCAAGTGCCTTAACTGATCCATCGCATCTCATCCTGACATCAGCCTCCTTCCTCTTGACAAGAGATTCAAGTTCCTTTGTTAGCTACAGCTCCTATGCTCGAGAACTTCTTCCCTGCCTGATAGGTACATACTTACCAGGGATCCACAGTAGCTGTTCCTTGATTAATCTCCACATTTTAATTAGACCCACCCCCTGCAGTTACCTTCCCGATCCTATGAATTCTATATCTTGCCTAATCACATCATAATTGCCTTTTCCCCAGCTATACCACTTGCCCCAACCTATTCCTGTACAACACTAAAGTAAATAGAGCCGAATTCTGGTCATCATCACCAAAGTACTCACCTACGTCCAAATCTAACATCTGGCTGTTTCCATTCCCGAGTACCAAATCTAATGTGGACTCACCCTTTGTTGATGGCCGGTGTAAAGGAATATGGATGAAAATAAAATAGTATTGGATGATAGCTTTCAGACTTTTTCCACATTGGATGCGACATCGAGGGCTGAATGACCTGTACTGAGTGGTAATCTTCTTTATTTTAGTTGTTAAAACACAAATAAAAGGGAAAGACTTATCCAGTTAATCATAGGACCCTGAATAGTGTCGCGGAGGCTGTGCCAAGGGTTCAGGTACGCAGTTGTCTTTGAAATGTGCATTACAGATAGATGTCGGTTAACAAGCATGTGGCACACTCCTCTACATTGCTCAAACCACTGTGAGTTGGAACGTCTTCTTGAGATTGTACTGGACTTTGGAGGGGCCATTTGTCGAGGAAAGTGTCCGGTTCTGGTTGCCCAGCTGTAGGAAGCATGTGTATTAAATGGGAAAATGTTCAGAAAATAAAGAAATAGATCTTACCAGGACTGGAGCCTGAGTTCTCCGGTTAGGCTGGGACGTTTTTTCACTGGTGCGCAGGAGTTTTGGGGTAACCTTACACTAGTGTGTAAAATCATGAGTGGCATAGATCAAATCGAAGCCAGTGTCTAATCACAAGCGTGGATGAGTTCAAAATTGGGGGCCTATTTTAAGATACAAGGAGAAAGATTTCAGTGAGACCTCACGCGCAAGGTTTTCTCATGTAAGATGATTCATGTGTGTGGTTAACTGCCAGGGAAAGTGGTAGTTGTATGTATAGTTACAAATTTAAAAGACATTGGACACTTGCATGAATAGGAAGCGTTTAGAGGAATATGGGCCAAATGCAGGCAAATGGGACGAGTTTAGTTTGGAGAACTCATGGGACTGAACGCTTTGGACTAAACAAGATTTTCCCATACTGTATGGTTCTATGACTCCAAGTGTCCCGCCGTTTCGATGATTTGTAGTTGCATTTTAGCTTAAACATGATAGTGACTGCAATATGATTGCCACGTGGAGGGTTGGAGCAAAATGACTAACAAGGAGGGAAATTGTGAGACAAGAGTGGCACTGGGAGGACCAGATCCCTGAAGCCAGTCAGAAATTCCATCCCGCAGCTAAGACGACAACCAGCTCAACAGTCTATGTGGACAGAGCTCAT
This sequence comes from Hemiscyllium ocellatum, assembly GCF_020745735.1. Classification (NCBI taxonomy): domain Eukaryota; kingdom Metazoa; phylum Chordata; class Chondrichthyes; order Orectolobiformes; family Hemiscylliidae; genus Hemiscyllium; species Hemiscyllium ocellatum. The sequence continues at coordinate 219,443 of NW_026867567.1, forward strand.
AACAATCCAACAGACTCTCTTGACTCGTGAACTCAATCTTTCTTGGTTTGTATTGGAATTCTTCACTCTTGTTTCTTTTCACACATTGTACCAATCCTTGAATTTCTTGTCGATCTTTCCGACAAAAGTAGCATCTCTACTCCATTCTGACTCCTCTTCTGTATGGCACATCACCACACAGATATATGTTTGGATGAAGGCCATTTAGCCCAATAACTCTTCTCCAGCCAGTAAAGAAAATCGTGACTATTCCAATAATTCTCAGATTCAGAATCCAAATTCATTGTTTTTAAAAACTGTGTCTCTCATCCTTGAACACCCACAATGACCAAGCCTTGAGAAGCTACTGCAGCAAAGATTCCGGATAACAATGTAAGAAAATCCTCAACATCTCTGACTTACAGGATTGTGGTTGACTAGAGTTCTGCCAGAAATGCCACTATTGCCTCATGGGTGTCCACGTTTTGTTCACTACATCCTTGAGAAGGATGTAAAACTTCACCACATGCCGTAGCACATAATGAGATCGGCGGTATTTCTGTGATGTTTTGCACTTCATGTCCACCAGGTCTATGAGTTTGACGCTGCTCGAGATACTATCATGGACAAATGCATCTGTGATAGGTCGATTGTTTCAGAGACACTTCATTTAGGATGTTTGCATCTTGTTGGTTCGCTCATCCTTTTCCACAATCTGCCTGCTGTGCCTTTTATGCCTCTGTCTGCTCAGTCCATTGTTGACTTGTGGAGACACTGTTGATGATAGAATGGAGGAATCCCGATGGTGTGGAAACAGGCCATTTGGCCTAACAGGTCCACAACGACCCTCTGAAGATAATCCCACCCAGATCCATTTCCCTATTCTCACGATACATAGTCTACACATCCCTGAGCACTCTTGGTATTTTCCCATGGCCAATTAACCTAACCTGCACATCTTTGGACTGTGGAACGAAGCCAGTGCACCTAGATGAAATCCACACAGACGCCGGGGGAATGCACAAACTCCATAAATACAGATGCCCAAGGCTGGAATCAACTCTGGGTCCCTGGTGCTGTGAGGCGGCCATGCTAGCCACTGCGCTGTCTTATTAATAATGAAATTTGGAGTATTGCACCCAGAGTACAGTATATGCCCTTGTCAACCTCAGTGCAGTATCCAATTTATTACTGAGAGTTGCAAGGGCGGGTGGGAGATATCCATTAGCAGGAAGTTTCCTTGACTCTCTTTGAATTATTTCCAGGAGCTTTTTATAATTCCCGTGTCCATCCTGAGTAATTCCAGTGTGTCTCAATATCACAGTCCAACCGCTAATAATGGACTTGTGCTGATGATTGTACATGAAATACCCAGGAATTGTTGCAGTGGTTCTGGAGACATTGTCTGTCATGGTCATTCTGTTGGTTTGATGATGTCAGGTTGGTTCTTGGTCAGTCAGACTTTGAATTTAAGGCTACATTGTGGAAAGGAATAATGGTTTAAAGACTGAATGAAAACATCTATCAGAATGTGTCATAGAGAGAACCATGCACCTTCTCCCTGCATTGCAGCCATAGTCATGGATGTCCTTATCGATTGCGATCCACACAGGGAGGACTTCCATTTCACCCAGGGCCCGAGGTGGAGGCCATGATGCCGGAACATGTCAGCCTGCCAAAGTTAGAACAGACTCAACCATCTGGAGGAATGCTCAATAAGGTAATGAGACCATTGTATTTCTGGTTACTTTCTCAACTTGTTGTGATCCTTTCTCACGTTACTCTTCCACTAGGTTCAGGGGAGACCGAGTGAGCATCTAACTGTTCCACTTGTGAAGAATGAACAGGAGGCAGTGAAACCAACTAAGATTCGATGAACACACCAGTCAACTTGCCATAGCCCAGAATCCACACAATCAGTTTGAGTGGAGCTGAGAAGCAGCAAGGAGAAGCAAATGTCGATTGAATTTATAAATTGGAGACAAAATCGCAGTTTGTGCATGTTATAAACAGAAACTTCAACTGCCAAGGAAAGACATTGCTGATGGAACTCAAAAAATCTGATAGCATATGTAAGAAGAAAGGAGTTGACATTTCAATTCTGGTAATTCATCAGCAGGAGAGATTTTATCTCAGATCTCTAGTGTGTGCAATTCTTCCTCTGAGATGTGCAAATATTGTATGTCCAGCAGTATTGATGAATGACATGTTCTGAAGTGGAGGGGAAGGGATGTGAGCAGAAGTGTGTAGTCTTGGCTGAAGGCCCATTATACAGGAGTAGAACTGAGAATACTACCCTAAATTGCAGGGCATGCGGAACTATGGATTTTTCAAAACGAGGGGGTTGGCGGAGTTGGGGGGAACATGTGGAAGTAGGAGTTCTGTCTGAAATAACAGGAAACGTTTGGAATTCGGAATAGCCTGTTGGAGTTGTCCATGGCTAAAGAGAATTGTTACCTGAAGCAGGAGTTAACTCAGATTGCATCCTGGCCCTCATGCGCATGACAAACAAATGAGATAATGAAGTGCCTCGTACAAATCTTAGTGGGGAAGAAGATATTGTTTTTTAGTAAAGAGCAAAAGGAACAGTCTGGTCTCACCATATTTCAAAGGCTTTTTAAGGAGTTACAAATTATACGTGTTGGTATGCTGAAATTTTGAGTGCGACGAACAAACTAATGTTGAGCAATTTCGCAGAATGCGTTTATACAACTAGCGAAACATAGCCGAGAGAAACCTCCAACCAATGACTGGTGGGATTGAATGGCAAATGGTGTAAATAGCAAGGACCGGAAGTTTAATGACGAATGCTGTAAAAACAATGACGAAGCTGCTCATTTAACGAGTTGTGCTGTCCTTAGCTTCTTTTTTTCAGTGAAGTTGTAAATGACAGACACCGAAAAATCGGAGGACTGAAAGATTTTAGAACCAATTTGTTGAAAGCTAACAGATACTGCCTCAGGTGGAAACTTCTAACTTTGGGAAAACAAAAACCCTTGTACAATGAAAGGGGAATGGTCATTATTCCCCTCTCAGCTTTTTTCTGGTTTGTTATTTTTTTTTACCAGCAGTGTGAAGCAAGGTTGCTGGACCCAGAAGCAGGTCCATGCTGACCTATCTCTGACTTTTATCTTTCAGCACTTGTTTGATTTTACCTTTTGTCCCAAGGAGTGTTTATGTGGATTGTTGCAAGGATCTGGAACAACATCATTAATTTGGAGTAGTCTGTTGCATTTTCAGATCGGATAAATTATTCGGTATTCTGTTTTCTACTCTTTGAGTTTCACTCAGTAATTTTGAAAATAAATTCTATTTTGTTTATAACCAATTGGTTTGCGCAGCTGATTCTCTCCTGCAACATCCACTTTTCACCTGCTTAAAACAACCAGCGTATTCATGCCTGGTCTACCTTTCAGCAATGTTTTGACGGATTTGGCCTGATCCACAAGAGATTGCGTTTTTTTTCGGCGTTTGATTGTCGTTCCAAGTTGTGGATTTTTGTTGTTGCACTCAAAGGGGGTGAATGGTAGGTGTTAGCTTCTTTTGTTCCGGGTGGTTTTGCTTGTCTTAAACAGTACTTGGGATAACAGTGGCTCTTTCAGGCACCAAGAGTTTTCTGGGGCTGGAAGAAGTGACGTTGTAGGTTTTGCAAAAAGTGATTAAGCCTGCTGGAATTAGCAGACATGCTGGAGCTGGAGCTGTCTACTTCCGTGAGGAAAGGAGAGGTAATTACAGCAATAGCTCATCATTTACATTTGTTGGAAACACCATCAGAACATTTAGAGGTGGCTCCAAGTCAATTGAAAGTGAAGCAGATTGAGTTAGATGCAAAAACATTATGTTTAAAAGCAGAGCAACAAGAAAGAGAGAGGAGAGAGAGAGAGAAATAGAGTTGGAACTTCAGAAATTGCCACTTGGACAGGAGTTCAAAAATTCCCTTCTCTACGAAGTGAGACCTCGTGCAGAAGAGCAGAGTTAAATCGCCAAGTTTAGCAGCTGAAATGGCAGATAATTATAATTGGCTTCTCAAATCAAAGTTTTCCTCTAGAATCAATTTCAATCCATGAAGGATTGAAATGGGATAAAAAAGAAATCCTCACGTGGAAGGGCAAAGCTGGATCTCAGTGAGTATCATAAGGATAACCTGCCACAGGATAAGAAAAGAAACCGTTGAAGGGGACAGAGATGTTAAAAAGCTCAGGTAATTTCACTGCAATAAAGTAGGCCACATGAAGTCAGTGTTGGTGGGTTATAAGAAGCACTGGGAAGCCAGATGTAGGAAAAAAAGGATAAGCCTGTGAATTTTGTTGCAGTGGTAACAGAAAGTATAGTGGAGGTTAAAAAGCTGCACCCACGATATACAAGCTAGTCGGAGTTTGGTTAAGGAGGAAGTGCCAGGTCTTCTTAAACCATATAACTGCGAAGGTCAATTTTATTCGCAGAAACCTGGAACGACAGGTAAAGAGGTTAAACTATTTAGAGGCACGGCATCCTCTCAGTCTGTGATGCTGGAACATGGGAAGATATGCACTTCTAAGAAATGTTCCCAGAAAAGTTACTGGTGACAGGAATTAGCAATGAGATAAAGAGAGCTTAATCATATAAAGTGAGGTTTGAGTGTCCAGAAAAGAGTAGAGAATTCGTGGGAGGAGTATTGGACAAACTCTCAAATCCAGGAAAGAAAAGTGACCTTGATAACTAAATAGTTGATTCACCAGAAGGAGTGCTTCCTACAGTGGTTTAAAAGCAAGCAGAAACTCAGGCAACTGAACTGTTGCAGGACACATACACTGAAGTGTTTCCTGACGGTGTGGTAACGATGTCACAAAGTGGCCAATAGAAACAGAAGAGATCAAAGAGTAAAGGCAAGAAAGTCGAAGTGGAATTGGCAGAGACCCTATTTGATCAGATGGTGGATGCAAAGCAGGAGCAGATAGATGACAATGCAGACATCTTTGGCTCAGATTATCTGAGATCCAGCAGAATGATGAAACTTGAAGCAAGTGTATCAAAACAAATACACAGAAAAGGGACCTAAGTCTATCTCCGAATGTTATTACCCTAAAAAATTATGTCTTAATGAGGTAATGGAGACCATCACATATTCAGACAAATGAAAAATGGACAGAAGTTCATCAAATCTTATTGTCAGTGGGATATAGGAAGGGGGTTTTGCAAGTGGCGCACAAACGTGAGCATCATTATGAGTGAGGAAAATACAAACTAGAATACAGGAACATTTTTACATCTCTGAACTGCACAAGTATGTATTGAATTTTGCAAGACATGTCATATATGTGTCAGGTAATTGGAAAACCACCGATGTTAATAAAACATGCACAATTAATACCTATTCCTGCTTTTGAGGAACCTTTTACAAGTGTCACAATTCATTGCGTAGATCTCATACTTCAAATAAAAAGTGGGAATTAGTTATTGTTAGCAATAATGTATGTATGGACGAGAATCCAGAGGCTGTCCCATTACGCAATATCACAGGAAAAAAGGATGTGGAGGAATTACTCAATTTTATTTTAATAGATATGCATTACTGACAGAGATACAATCAGTTCACAGGTCAAAATTCACATCAACATTATTGAAGGAAGTTATGACAGCTTAGGAATGAAACAACTCAAATCTACTGAGCACCATCGAAATCGCAGCGAGCGTTAGAAAGGTGGCATCAGACACGAAATACCACGTTGAGGGCGTATACTTAAGACGATCAAGATGATTCGGAGAAGGGAATTCTGTTTGTGCTATTTTGCGATCAAAGATGTGTCAAATGAATTGTCCAAATCCAGTCCATTTGAATGCATTTTTGGGCATGAAGTGAGAGGACTGTTAAACTTGTTTAAGGAGAAATTGGTAAGTGGGAATACAGAATCCACATATCTAGACTATGTGTAAATTTGTAGAGAACGATTAACTAGAGCTAGGGAGTTAGCTAGATGGCATTTAAAGGTATCATAGCGTACAATGAAAAAGGAAGCAGACAAGAAACCAAAAGTTCATGATTTTGCTATCGGGGATAAGGTATTACTGTTGCTTCCAGTGATACGTGAAACTTTAAAAGCAAGGTTTAATAGGCATTGCCATGTCGAAAGGAAATTGAATGAGGAATTTGATAGGAACTTGATAGGAACTCCAGACAGAAAGACAAATTTCACAGAGTGTGTCATGTGAAAGGCTCAAAGGTATTTCGACAGGGAAGGAAAGCAAGAGGAGAATGTGTTATTGATTACAACATAATGGGAAGAACCAAGTTCCGAGCATTCTGAGTCAAGATTGTCGTGATGAAAAAAAAACATAGCCGGTCAGGCAGCATTAGAGGAGTAGGAGAATTGACTTTTCAGGCATAAGCCCTTCATCAGGAAACATTCAGCAGTTTAAGCCCAAAACGTCGATATTCCTGCTCCTCGGATGCTGCCTGACCTGCTGTGCCTTTCCATCACCACACCCTTAACCATGTGCCACAGGAACCGTAGTCCTCACTTTCCATCAAAGAATTTTGACTTTGTCATTCCTCAACATAAATTGGACAACGACGAAGTTGAAAAAATTTGGATAATTTATTGTGTTACCTTCCAGAGGAAAGTCTAAATGACCTGAAGGAGTGATTACTCTTACATCGGGCGAGAGGTGGAGATAAGCTTGGATTTACTAACTTAATCCTGCATGATGTAGATATCGGAGACACTATTCCGATTAAGCAACATCCTTATCGGTGTAACCCTCTAAAGTTCACATAGGTTTAAAAGATGACACATCTGAAATGAGTTACATCGGTTAGATCTCAGCCGCAGTAATTCTGCCAAATCCAGATGGCACTCAACGGTTATGTGTGAACTGTCATACAGTAAATGCAGTTACAAAAAACTTATGCATATCCGAATCTGCATTTGGAAGACTGTATTGAGAAGGTGTGACAAGCAACTTATCTGACTAAATTGGACTTCGTCAGATAATACTGGCAGGCACCTTTATCAGCAAGAGTGAAGGCAACTTCGGCTTTCACAACACTGAATGGATCGTAGCAGTTTAAAGTCATGACATTTCATAGAAAAAATGCGCCAGCCACATTTCGGAGACCAAACAATATGGTCATTGTTGCAGTACTCAGCTGTGTCGTTTACACACATGGGAGGAACATTTACAACACTTATCAGTTATGTTCGATCTACTTTGTAAAGGAGGCTTGGTTAAAAACCTGGTTAAAATTGAATTTGTCAAAGCCCAAGTCGCCTTCCTGGACCATGTATTGGACTCGGAAAAATACCCCCACAGGACGCAACAACAAAGAAAATCGGGCAGTTTCCCATAACATCGACAAAAAGAGCACTGGATTTTATCGACAATTTTATGAATGTGGCTGCATCACTAACTGAATTGCTAAAGAAAGACAAAAGATTTCAGTGGACAGTGAAGGCATTTGAGAGGCTGATGGTTGTGTTAATCTGTGGCCCAGCATTCTCCACACCGATTATGCAAAAGTATTCAAGATGGCTATCGATGCAAATGATCTGGTTGTCGGTGCTGTGCTGTTGCAAGAAGATGAGGAGAAGATAGAAAGACCTGTCAGGTATTTCTACAGGGAGTTGAACATTCATCAGCTGAAAGACTCGACTTTTGAGAAGCAGTCTTTGAGCTTGGTGTTGGCATGATAACATATCAATGTTTATGTTACCAGTGACGCATCTGAGACAATCATATGCACTGATCATAACCCTTTGAAATTTGGGAGACTGTTTAGATGGAGCTTATTGTTACAGCTATTCAACTTAAAATTGTGCATGTGGTAGGACAACAAAACATGATTGCCAACGCATTGTCAAGACTATAATGGAAAACAGAGAAATTCGGTGGCAGGAGTACAACAGACTGAAACCGAATGTACTTGTGCATGTCTGCATGTTTATAGCCAATGTAATAGATATGTGTGCTAAAGAGCCAACAAATTTTAAAGGGTTTTAAAACGATGGAAGCCTTGGATATTGATGGTTAATTTTTTTTAAAGTGGGGGGGTTGCGACGCAGCTGTTCCCTTTATAATGTATGCTGCCCTTTCCAATTCTTTTTCAGAGTGGTTATAAATGACAGACACTGAAAAATCTGAAGAGTGAAAGACTTTATGGCCAATATGTTGAGAGCTAACAGTTACTGCATGAGCCAGAAGGTTTACAAGTTTCAACACACTTGTGCAATGAAATGAGAGTGACCAGTTCTCACAGCTCTGCTCTCTCTGGTTTGGCTTGGTTTGGTTTTAGCAGTAGTATGAAGAAAGGCTGCTGGACCCACAATTCAGGTCCATGCTGATCTCTTTGACTTTTATTCTGGAAGAGCATGCTTGATTTTATCTTTTGTGCCAAGGGGTGTTTATGAGGATTGGTACAGGTATCTGGAACAGCGTCATTAAGTTAGGATACATTATTCTGCGTTCTATTTTCTGTTCTTTCTGTTACTTTCAGTAATCTTGTAAATAAATGTTCGACAGTAAGACGTTTGACCAGCTGATTCTCTCCTGAAATACCCACCTTAAATCTGCTTAAAACCACGAGCAACATTATGGTCTGACCGACTTTCTTGAATTGCATTTAGGAATCAGGCCTGGTCTATAACAACACTAAGGATAGAACGAGTGCAATGAGTGGTGGACACAGTTAACCTCAGGAAAAGATAACTGGGATGACAGATAGCATTGTAAATTGCAAAACATTTCGGAGTCACTATGACCTTGTGAAAATAAGCAATCACAGCTTCACAAAGTAACAGACAACACCCGCTCAGTATGATGCAGCTAGTAAATGTCTTTAGAGGTTAATAACAGTGAGGGGGCAGTTAGGAAGTACCGAATGGAATGTTGCATTGACTCATTGTATCATGGAATTGTAAATGTCCAGTACTTCATGGGAAACGTGGCGACCTGAAGTCTGTTACCATTATCTTCTTCGACGCTGCATGGGTAAGGAGCTCAGAATAAGGAAGACTTATGCTGCTGCACACAGGTCTCAAGATTCTGCTTTAAAATCTCTATCTGACAGAGTCAAACAGCACAGGCGCAGGGAGAAATGGAAATACCGTCAAAATTGACAGGGGATATATCGAAATGCGAAAACTGCATAAACTAGCAGGGAACATATGAAAGTGGTAATACTGTACCAAATTGCAGGGATGTATCAACAATGGAAGATTGCCTAAAATAATATGGTCGCGTGCAAGTGGGAATGCTATCTCAAATAGCAGGAAACATACGGAAGTGGAAATACTAGTTAAAATAAAAAGAATGTGTTGAACTGGGCGTATTGTCTAAAATAACTGGGACATATCGCAGATCATATTGCACAATATGGGAATGTGTGGAATGGGGTTAACTATATTCAATAAAAGGAAAATATGGATTGTTTGGAATACTCTCAAAGTCAACAGGAAGAATGCACTACAAATACATGGGAATACATCCTAAAATATCAGGCAGACATGGAAGTAGGAATACCGTCGAATATTAAAAAGGAAAATGTGTAAGTTTTAATACCTCCACAGTAACAGAGACATGTGGAAGTTGCAATTCTCTGCAAAATAGCGCAAGGAAGTGGGAATACTGTGCAATATAATAGCGGTGTGAATACTGTCTAACACAGGAATACAGGACTTATTGATTTTTGGAGTATCGTCTAAAATAAAGGCAACATCAAGAAATGGGAATACTCTTAAATTTCAAGGAAGATTTTAAGTTGGAAATATTGTCTAAAATAACAGGTAACACGTGGAAGTGGGAATACTGTGCAATTTAAAGAGAACAATTGGAAGTGGGAATACCATCTCAAATAACATGACCTTGTGGACTTATATGTGGACATTTAGCAGTGTGCATGTGTGTACTGTCTACAGAAATACAACGTCCAAAGAGTAGGACAACTAATATTTGGACTCAGATTCGTGCAGTCAATGTATTGTATACAATAATATAACGTTTACAACATCTACAATGTGAAGTGAGTGACAGTTGGACAAGCGATAAGTGGACACTGCACAGTGAGCGGCCTGTGTACCAGCATTAGTCATGTGCTATCTATAGTATGAGGAACTGATATTTGGACAGTCAGTTATTGTAACCCTGTGTATTGAACATCCGATCACACAATGAGATGCTGGATATTTTCCAGTCTTTAGTGTTGAACAACGAAGCTTTTTTTTAAAGAAATTTGACACACTGAGTAATGCCACATGGCCATTGAGAACAGTGTTAGAGCCAAATAATCAACAGATCAATCGACTGTCCAAAATGATCAAGGATTGTTTCATCTCACATTCCTGAAGTGGGATTATTTCCCTCAGTGTATCCACTTCCAGGCTTTTATTTTGTTCTTGTATCCCTGAGGATAGATTTGTCGCCAGTTGATTCTCTCCAACTCGGTTATTCTCAAAGACATAACAATAACAAGGTACCTACGGAGGGCTCTTGACATGCAATGACAGTGCCCATATCCTTAAGTGAAGAGGTCTAGGTCCGTGTTCCCCATTGTCTATGCAGACCTAGAAAGATTAATACCAACTTTATAATGATAACAATGTTTTGTTCATGATGACGAATGGCTTGCTAATTTTTGAGGCCATGATTGGCATAAGTGAAAGCAGCAACTGTGTACTTTTAAACTCAGTAAAATTCTGCAGAGAATGATTCATTTGGATCTTTCAAACAGGCTGGGAGATTATGTCTGCATCATGGCCTCTGATTTCCCAATGCGTCAGCTGTGACTTTTCTTTTCAGTTGCTAATCTTCTTCAAACACTGTATGTCACAACTGAGTCAAATTCCAGCTCCCCTTTGCTTGGCAGGTTACAGATAACCAACCTGGAAAGCAATTTTCCTGATTTTTCAATTCAGCCTTTTTCCATTTCCCTTTGGTGTATCTCTACCAGGTACTAAACCTCCATAAACGCGATTATTTCTTGGAATAGGACCTCAAGATGCCAACTGCAGTGCTCTGTAACCAATAACTATCCTTCGACTAGACTAGCCTTGGCATAGTTGTTAACATTGGGAGCTGATTGCATGAAAATTGGCTGCCTCGTCTCCACGATGAATCCAGTGACAACACTGGTTAGTCATTACATGTCTGTCCAACACTGAGACATTCTGGGATTCTGTCAAGTGCTGTTGGTTACTTTGTTTAGTTCTGCACCTTTCCTGCCGTGTCCCATTTCCAGCAGCTCTCCCTGCTTTTCTTCGACCTCACCGTCTTTTGTCTCTCCATATTAGCTGGAAAATGGGATGAGAGGAATTAGATGTGGGGTTGGAACAAATGTGCAAAAGAACCTTGTTCAGTACTGTCCATTTCTTTACGTCTGTGAGTGTTTCACAAGGAAGTTAATTTTATTACTTCTGATGTAACAAAAGCAGAACAGTTGAAAAAAAACAATAATTTCAGCATATTGCTGTTTGTCTGAGTATATCCCTGATAAGAGATTATGCAAATCTCCCCTTCCACATACTTATCTAACCACCATCCCTACTCATATTCTGCCCCTGACACACACACACGCATATACATAATTGGTTGTACTTTCTTGTTCCTCTTTAGAACAGTATTAAGAAGTACAAAATCAACAACGTTATGGGAACCTTCAAAATGCATCGAATATTAATGGTTATTCGTTCACTTTCGTTGATTAAATTTACTTGAAATTTCGTCCATTTCTAGAATTGAGGTATGCTATTTTATTGCAACATTTGCCTGAATGGGTGCATGTCCAAGAACACTTAAAAACTCGACACCAAGCAGAACATGAGATTCGCTTGATTGGCTCCACTGACACTCCACAGCAGCAGTGTGAACCATCTCCAAGGTACACTGCAGAAATTCACGAATGATCCTTCGACAGTCCCTTCCAAACCGACAACCAATTTCATGTCAAAAGAGAAGGGCAGTGTATAAATAGGAACGCCATCACTTGGAAGATCGCTTCCAAAGCACTCACCATTATAACTAGGAAATATCCCTCGTTTCCTGCAGTGCTGTTGACTGAAAATCCCACTTAACCTACAGTAGTTGGGATTAAACTCACGACCATGATCTCAATGGTCAGACTAAATGTTAACGAGCGAGTGATTCCAGTCTCCCATGAATGATTTTTTTAAAATTAAAAGCATCAGTCCGAACCCTTATTCTGCATGTAAGAATAATGTTAAGCCCGTTGTTAAAAGAAAACAATGGATGACCGTTCTAACCACTGAAATGTGGAGGAAACTCATTTTTATATATAAAACAATGAGGCAGAAGAGCTGACAGACCCAGAATCCAAAGAAATGGAGCACGAGTAGGCAATTTCTCACTATGAGCTTGCTCCACCATTTAATAAGGTCATGACTGAACAGACACTCCTCACTTTCACATTCCTATGTTGTCCCGCTCATCCTTAATTCCCATGTCCATAAGAATCTCAAAATCTCAGCCTTAAATACAGACAAGGAATCCTTCCCCACAACGCATTGGTGCACCGACATAAAAGCGAAAATCCGTGACATTTTGGTGAGGTATGCTAACAAGTCAGCAAAATAATTCCAAATAGTCAATGCTTTATAAACCAGACGTGGTATGGAAATATCATGTCTAACAGAAGGTTAGGCCGTTTTGTTCATTTAATGAGATAGGAATTTTTTTTTAAAAAGCAAAGCAAAATGGAATTTTTAATAAAGCATGAATATTCACCTGCAGAGTGGAAGTTGATGCAATTCGTTACAGGAAACCATTTGAAGTATATTGAGAAGAATCAAGTCTCAACCATTGGTGATGTAAACAGTTTCAAGCGTCAGACAAAATAATAAAGTACTGCTGTGAGGCTGAAAGGAAAGCTCAAGAAACTCGCTGTGAAAAGACCACTGAAGAAAGGACAAAGCAATAAACAATGGTCACGATCAAGTACTACATAATGCAAATGAGGGTTGAAGTTGCAATGTCTTTGAGAACGTAAGGAACTGCGGTAAGCAGAGAAGTTGATCGTGAAATGAAAACAGATTAGCATTCGATTGCTTGAAGACACGGCAGTCAAATAATTCAACAACATTGTGCAGTGTCAAAGATTTACCGTGATGTCATAGGATGACTTCTGAACTGAAAGTACTGTGCAGTCGTTGAAGTGCATTTCCCACGGCAGATCAATTCTGTGCTTTTATTTAAACAATGTAATAATGAGATTAAAAGGATATTTTATCCCGTTCTGCAACTCCTTTCGGAATTTAGTCTGTGTTAGTGCATAAATGCAGGTATTGGTACACGAACTCAAAAGGCAGAGCATGAATCCTAATTGCTGAGCCACATATACTGGATCACTAATGGTTTTGTCTGAATAATTATAATTGATGACTTGCCAGTTCAGTGAATGTGTAACATACGTCATCCACAAAAGTATAAAATTAGCAGACAAGGCAAAAAGCAAAATAATAGATTTCCTTCGATTCTCCATCTCTGGATCGAAATTACCATTTCCGCTTCCATGACATCGGAATCCCCTCCGCAGTTGATTGGCTCTTATACTATTCTTGACAGTCAGACCATTGAACACCAAAATCAAGAAAATGGGAAGTAATGGTGTTAGTATACTGTCGATCCACTCATATGCTGCCCAGAAAGAAGATGTATAATAATCTGGTCTTGGAATACAAAACCATGGGACATTGTCAATGATAATTTATGGAGCAAACACAAAGTACCAGACAGTGGAACTCAAGCAGCTGATGACTGCCACGATTGCTGTCACCGCAGTTGCAGTTTTCTCAGTACAATATCTTGGTTTTAGCTTCTGGCAACAAATGACCACAAACCGATCAAACGTGAAAGCTACTGTGTACCAAACAGAGCAGTCGAGAGCTGCAGCCGACAAGGCAACTCTCACAGCACACACAGGGGTGATGAATAGGAAAGTCTGAGGGAAATAAATGTTATTAATTCGATTCAGTATGATGTTAATAATGACGAGTAGTAAATCTGCTGCTGACATCGCCATCAGGTAACGGGTAATGCATTTGGAGAGGCCACAGTTTCCTCGATTAAGGATCACAATCACCACTAAATTTACTGAAAGAAAGGCAAGAAAATGGGCAAACCTTAGCTGCGAACTCTAAGTGAATGTATCGTTAGCATTATCAACATTAGGATTGCAATTGTAGACCATTTGTTCAATGTTTTCATTTCAACATGAAGCATAATAATATTTTAGAACATTGGCCATTGGAAAACCATTGTCTAGTCAATTAAACAAGTCAAACCGAATCAAAATAACCGAAATATGACAAATCAGAAGAGGTGATAAATCATCTAAATAAAATGTCATGATTTGAATTGCACAACAAACATAATTCGTTGAATGTTTCACAAACTAAGTTTGATATTTTAAATTTCACATTGTCAATCTGTGAAGGATAACAGTTTCTAATGTGAGGGTTAAATTACAAAGATATATTTGTATCCAACAATGGCATATTATTTTTTACATTTTCTGAAATCATTTAAAAGTCTTAATACTACATTTTGCCATAGCTGGGATTCACGAATCTCTCAATGCATGTTGTTACTATTTTCTCCGTTGCTTCCAATGCTGGGAGATCGTTGAATGTAAAAGTGATTATCTCAATTCATGAAACACAAAAAACTCCAATAAACAACAAAGAAGGAGCCAAATATTGTAAATAAAAGTTCGATGAAACTGTGAAGTCAATCATGAATCATATTTTTCATGGTCACATCAATAAAATTTACAAATTGTTCATATTTATTGAAGTTACAGGTCATAAAACATAGAAGCAGCAGTAGGCTTTCTGTCCATCAATGTGACTGATCCAATAGCTCACCTTCCAACTTTACTGCCCTTTCATCATAACCCTCGGTTGCTTTCTGATTTAAAATCTGAGCCTTAAGTATATTCAATGTCCCAACTTTAACGGTCCTCTGAGAGAAGAAATTCGCACTTACCTCTGACTGAACTGTGAGACCCCTGATTCTGAGATCATGCCTTCTGTCGTAGACTCACCCACAAGGAGAAACACATTGAATTCAGTTCAAATTCCCTCAGAATCTTGAGAGTTTATTTAAGATCTGATCTCACTCTTTTCAATTTCAACCAATACAGGACCAATCTACTCAGCATTTCCTCATGATACAGCTCCTTCTTACCTGCTATCGGTCGAGTGAACACTGTCTGAGATGATAATCTATCTTTCCTCACATAACAGATCCAGAACTGCTCACAATATTCCAAGGAAGTCTGACAAAGGTCTTGCATATTTTAACCAAGTTTCCTTGTTTTTTTTAAAAAATTGCATCATATGTAAAAAAGTAATAATTTATGTTCAAAATAAGGACACTTCAGAATTGTAATCAGCAACATATGACATCTACATTCAATACATATAATGGATATCAATACACAGGAGACCAACAGCAATTACACATTGGGATGAATTATTAGATTTAAAATGTTACCAATAACGCCAATAGCTGCCAGAATTGGATAGTAAATACGTTCAATCTGAAATATTAATGAGTACATCATCTTCTTCAACAGAGAACCTTTGGTGTGGCAGTAGTGATGCTGTCTGTTCAAAGTCAATATGAACCCAAACTCCTGGTATTTATACTCACGAGGGAGCTCTTTTGAAGCAAATAATATTGCTGCACAAAAAAAGGTCCCTGAAAAAGCCACCAGGGCATTCTGTTATTGCAAAATTGTTCACTCACATCCATTTGAAAGAACAATTGCAACATTGGACAGAAATTTGAAATGTCTTCCGAAAAAAGACAGAAAATCGAAATGAGGTTGTAAATTTATTCAAATTTGGCGTGACACAGTGGCTCAATCGTTCGCACTGCTGCCTTACAATTCCATGGATTCGGGTTTGATTCCAGCATTGGGCGACTGTCTGTCGTGGAGAATGTACCTTTACTATGTCTCTGCGTGGGTTCCTTCCAGGGGCTCAAGTTTACTCCCACAATCCAAAGTTGTGCAGACTCCGTGAATTTGCCATGCTAACTTGTCTAAAGCGTTCAGGGGTGTATATTTTAGGTACATTTGTCAGGCGTAAAGGTGGAACAGTAGGGTAGGGGAATGGATCTGGTTGGGTTGCTCTTTAGAGAATACTACCATTGGCCCAGTACTCTGCATTTCTGTTTTTATTTTCTTCTGAATTGTACGACCTCACACTTTTCCACATGAAACTCCATTTGCCACTTCTCAGCCCATCGCTGCATCTTATGCACGTCCATTTTTAACCCACAACATCCTTTAGCATTATCCACCACTCTGACAACTTTTGTGTTCTTCAAATTTATGAACCCATTCTTCCACACCCGCATTCAGATCATTTATACAAATGACAAACAGCAGTGGCCCCAAACAGATCCTTGTGGCATACCACTGGTAACTGAGCTCCAGGTTGAACATTTCACATCAACCACAATCCTTTGTCTTCTATCAACTAGCGAATTTCTGATCCAAATAGCTAAATTGCCTTCTATCCAGAAACTTATTGCGTGGAATAGTGAAACGTGTTGAATCTTTGCAAATATCTTACTGATGTCCATGTACACCACATTAACTGGATTAGCTTCATGCACCTGTTATTTTTTATCTTCTCGAATTAATCAATAAGGTTAGTGAGACACAACCTACTCTTCACGAAACCGTGGTGACTATCCCAAATCAAATTATTCATTTCCAGATGTTGATTAATCTTATAAACATTTCCAACATCTTACCTACAAAGTCAGGCTCTCCGGCCTATAATTACCAGAGTTGAACTGTCTCCTCCTCTTAAACAAGGGAGCAACATGCGCTACCCTCCAGTCTTTCTCACTACTCCTGTCGACACTGATAATATAAAGATCAAAGCCAAAGGCTCTGCAATCTCCTCCCGGACTTCTCATAGAACTCGACAATATATCCCATACAGCCTAGGGGCCTTATCTACATTCAGATCTTTCAAAATTGATGAAACTTCCTCTTTTACAATCTCAATCCCACCTCAACTTGTAGCCTGAATCACACAATTCTCACGAACATTGCCCGTTTCCAATATGAATACTGACAAAACATATCCATTAAGCGCTTCCCCTGTTCTCAGATTCCATAGCCAACTTTTCACTACTACCCTGGATTGGCCCGAATTTTACTCTCGTCATTCTTTAACTTCTGAAAAATCTATAGAAGAGCTTGATCCTATCCGCCAAAAACTTCTCATGTCGTCTCCTGGCTCTTCTCAGTTCTCTCATTAGATAATTTCTGGCTAACTTATACCTCTCAAGACCCCTAACTGAGAATTCACGCCTCACTTCCACATAAACCTTCTTCATTTCTTGACAACGGCTTCAAATTCTTTAGTAAACCATGGCTCCCTCTCACGAGAACTTCCTCCTTGCATGGTAGCTATATAGCTATGAAGAACCCACGCTCGCTGTTCCTTGAATTAGCTTCTACATTTCAAACGTGTCCAAGCCCTGCGGTTTCCTTCCCTATGGATCCTCAATCTGCCTAATCGCATCATAATTGCCATGCCCCATTTATAATTCTTACTCTGCATGTGTAACTATCCCTTCCCATTGCTTTTTTAAAAAACATAAACAAATTATTGTCACTATTGCCAAAATGCTCATCTACCGCCAAATCTAACACTTGGATGGGTTGAATCCCCTGTACAGTTGGTTGATTCCCAGTACCAAATCCAATATGGCAAGGTCCCTTGTTGGCCTGTCTTCATACTGAGTCAGAAAACCTTCCTGCACACATTGAACAAAAACTGACCCGTCTGCTTGAACTATATTATTCCCAGTCAATATTAGGGACGTCAACGTCCCATAACAACTGCCCTGTTACTCTCGTTCTCCTGGATCAATTCAGAGTCCTATAGAAAACACTCAACAAGGTGACCTCTCCTTTCATGTTTCTAACACCAGTCTAATCTGCGTTTGTGGACCATTCCTCAAATATTATCTCAGTTGCTATAATACTACCTGTGATTCACAATGCCAGACCCCCATCTCTTTTGCCATCTTTTGTATTCTTGCTGAAAAATCTAAATCTAAATCACGGAATCTACAATAACCATTGCTGACTCTCCTCGAGCCATGTCTCTGGAATGGTCAAGCACATTGAAGTCCCAGGTACCAAATCATGCTGCAAGTCCACCTATCTTATTCCGGATACCCCCGTCATTGAAGTACACACATATCAAACCAACGTCCAGATAACTGGTGCCCTCTCGCAGCCTTGTAAACCGATCCCTGACCTCAACCTTCTGCATACTGGAATTACAATTCAGGTTCCCATTCCCTGCTGCATTAGTTTAACACTCTCCCCACGCCCGAAAAGCAAAAGCACACAATAATCTAGCTGTGGCATGAACTTTAATAACATACCACTGTTCCTGTACTCGAAATCACATACAATGAAGGCCAGAATACCATGTGACTTTCTTATCGCTTGTGCACCTGCATGCTTACCAGCAGTGATTGGTGCACAAGGACATCCACGTCCCGCTGCATACTGTCTTCTCTGAATTTCCAGCCATGGAAATCATAATTTGCCTTTTCACCTTTGCATCCAAAGTGAATAATTTCACATTTATTCAAGTTAATCTGCGTCTGCCATTGATTTTCCCACTCAGCCAGCCTGTTCAGATCATGCTGGAGGATTTCCTCGTCACTGTGCACCTTCCCACCCAACTTGGTATCATCTGCAAATATTGAAAGGAGGTGAATGAGAAATGTCTTTTCCTTTTGGAGGGGGATTTTAAGACAAAGGGGCATATTGAAAAGAGGGCAGGAGAAATGTACAAAATGATATGGGGCAAACTTTATGCACAGTGTAGCTGTTTTGTGGATGAACGTCCAGAGGATTTGTTGGCTGCGGGAATTTAGAGAATTGCATGAATGAGAAATGTTTGGAGGGAAATGGACTGAGTTAAACGGGACGACTTTAATTCGATATGTTGTATTGGTGGGGTTTGGATGTGGGTGGGTGCAGGAACTCATCTCAGACTCGAATAGGTCCTTCACTGTGGTGTGTGATACACCACACTCTGCTCAGTGCTGAGAGAGTTCAAACAGTTCTAGCAGCACTAAACGCATCATCAAATTGCTGCTTCGCAAAAACAATGACTGGTAAGTGTTTTGAAATGACCTGTTGACAACCTTTCGCACGAGGCTGTCCCCTTGTAAACAGGCACATGTACTGAAAGAATGGCATTACACATGGAAACTCAGAGAACCGAAGGGTCCGAGGAGTACACGTCTATAGATCAGTGAAAACATTCATAGAGCAGGTAAGAACAAACCTTGCTCACTGCAGTCATGGTATAGCTTGTAATAGCAAGAAGCTAGGTTGTATTTGTCTCGGACTGATTAAGCCACAGCTCGAGTACTCGATGCAATTCTGCTCACTGCACTGCAGGAAGGTTGTGAACGCATGGGAGCGGAAACACATCAATGTATAGCATGGGATGGTGAGGTTGAGCTATAAGGAGAGGTGGGACAAGATTTTGGGCGGCACGGTGGCACAGTGGTTAGCACTGCTGCCTCACAGCGCCAGGGACCTGGGTTCAATTCCCGCCTCAGCTGACTGACTGTGTGGAGTTTGCACGTTCTCCCTGTGTCTGCGTGGGTTTCCTCCGGGTGCTCCGGTTTCCTCCCACAGTCACAAAGATGCGCGGGTCAGGTGAATTGACCATGCTAAATTGCCCGTAGTGTTAAGTAAGGGGTAAATGTAGGGGTATGGGTGGGTGGCGCTTCGGCGGGTCGGTGTGGACTTGTTGGGCCGAAAGGCCTGTTTCCACACTGTAAGTAATCTAAAAAAAAGATTGTGTGGATTGAGTGGGAACCTAATGGAGGCATTTAACATTATGAGGAACACAGACATGATGATTGCAAAGCTACATTCTCCTCATTCAAACGTTCAATAGGAATAAAAGGGGGATAACTCTGAAGTGATAGGCATGAAGTTGAGAGGGGATGTGAGGAAACAAATTCATGCAGAGGGAGAGGTCTGAAATGCACTGCCTGAGACAGCAGACCTCACAAACTTTAAAATAAAGTTGGATGTGGCACCTGAATTGTCATAAAATTTTAGTAAAACGGCATAGTGCGGAAAAGTGGGACTCGTGCAGTTAGTGGTGTACGTTTTATGGTACCGTCTCGATGGACAGAAATGACTCTTTTGTAGTAAGTGGTTCGCACAAACCAGTCATGTGCCTGACGTGAGCGCACACTGATGCACGGAGACATTTGCTTGCACGCACACTAGTCAGATAGGAAACAGCTTTGTGTTCAAAGTCAGCCGGGCATGCACATGCATTTGTGTGTGGGCACACAGACACTCACTGTCCGAATTGAATATGTGCTCCGTTTTCAGATTGCTTTATGATGTCTGCATGCCTCGCTGGCCATTAGGACAAAACGTGTGCCTGCAGATCTGGAGTGGAGAGAAACCGATTCCAGGTCATTACCATTGTGAGAGGCTGGGGTGTGGGAATGGGGCAGGCGAAACCTGCGTCATTAAGGCAAGGACCCAAACATCAGGGCATCACTGTCAATTATGTTTTCTGCCTCGCAGCCACTTGGAAGGAGTGATCATAACGTTCTGTTGGATATCTTTTGTAGGATGGATGGCTGGAGTCTGGAACAAAATTGTTGTGCTGGATAAGGGTCAACTGTCAAATATAAAGGTCTCAATCAAATTCCCATTTTCACCTCACTCTTCAGTATGTGTTATTTTGTATGAACTAATCCTAAGCCCTCAGTTCAATTTCAAAATGTCACAGACTCCCAGTAAATGTTGCGTTAATAGAACATAGAATAGTGCAGCACCAAGCCAAGCTCTTCTGCCTGATATGTTTGTGCCAATTGTGAATTTATTGTCATCTATTTCCGGCTTCCTGAACATGGTTCATATCCCTCTACTCTCTGCTTATTGACACATCTGTGTAAATACCTCTTAAATATTGCTATTTAATTTGGTTCTCCCACTCCCCTAGTTGCAAGTTCATGCACCTCTCACTTTCTGTGTGTATAAAAAAGACGTTCTCTCTCATCTTCGTTAAACTTTGCCTCTGCCACCTTAAGGAGAAAGTGAGGACTGCAGATGCTGGAGATCCGAGCTAACAGGCCGCCGACTTGCGGAACGTTTCAGAGAACATCTCTGGGACACCAACTCAATCACCCCGTGGCTGAACACTTCAACTCCCTCTCCCACTCCACCAAGGTCATGTCCTTCGACTCCTCCATCGTCAGATCATAGCAACACGACGGCTGGAGGAAGAGCGCCACATCTTCCACCTAGGAAACCTCCAACCACAAGGGACAAACTCAGGATTCTCCAGTTTTCTCATTTCCCCTCCACCCACCTTGTCTCAGTCAAATCCCTCGACCTCAGCACCACCTTCATAACCTGCAATCTTTTTCATGACCTCTCCGCCCCCACCCGCACTCAGGCCTATTACCCTCACCTTGACCTCCTTCCACCTATCGCATTTCCAATGCCCCTCCCCCAAGTCCCACCTTTTATCTTAACCTGCTGGACACATTTTCCTCATTCCTGAAGAAGGGCTCATTCCCGAAACGTCGACTCTCCTGCTCCTTGGATGCTTCCTGACCTGCTGCGCTTTTCCAGCAACACATTTTCAGCTCTGTCACCTGAAATCTGTACCAGCGAATGTTTAGCATTTCCATCTTGTGGAAAGCCATTCGGTTATTAAACCTATCCATGCATCTCATCATTTTATGTATTTCTCTCAGGTTGTCCTTCAGCCTCCAATGCTTTCGTGAAATCAATCCAATTACGGAAACCTCTTCTGAAATCTAATCCACTCCAATTCAGGTTGCATCCTGAGAAACCTGTCTTGCATGCTGACCAAAGCCCCAAGTAGTTCTTAAAGTACGACGATTAGAGCTGCACACAATACTCTAAACTTGGCCTCACTTATTCAGCTGCCAAATGACTTGACACCTTTCAAACGGAAATTCCTGCCTGATTAAGAGAAACGTGCTGTCGACAACTTTTATCACCTTTACACTTGTGTTCCCACTTTCATCGAGCTTTGTACATGTACCAGAATGCCCTTCTCTGCAACAATGTACTCCAGCGTCGTAATATTAAATGTGTACTTTTCTCTTGCCTTTTGATCTCCCAAAATGCATCACCAAGCTCTTGTCCAGATTAAACTCCATCCTTCATTTACCTGCCTGCGTCAGTGCGGAGATCCCAGCACTGACCTGCGTGGAACACCACTGGTCACAAACTTCCAGTCTGAATAACATTCCTCCAAGAGCTGTGCTTTCATTTGTAAACAAATCAATTTGGTTACAAATGTCGATGGACCTGTGGAGCTCATGCGATTTAAGCGTTTGGATCAATCTCACATGAGGTACGGTGTCAAATTCGCTCGTAAAAACCATGAAGACAACTTTCACTGCATTATCCTCACGAATCATCTTTGTTACTTTCTCAAAGATCTCAATTTGGGTCGACACTGCAACAAGCCACATTTTTTCCTGTAACATCTATTCTTATTCTTTAAATCCTGTGTCTAAGACCCTTCTCCAATAATTTCTCGACAACTGATGAATGATTTGCCGACATATAATACCCTCCATATGCCTATTACCCTTCTTAAAATGAAGGAACAACATTGGCTATTCTTCCTCAGTGAAACTTCCATCACCTGACCAGGCTCATTCCCCAGCACACTGTCCAGTACAGCCCCTTCACTGGCTTGACTACCTCCATACTGTTTCAAGAACTCTTCTGGATGCACAAAACAAATTCTAACCATTAGAAAGGCTGAATCTAAAGAAGTCCCAGTGAATATTTGTGATACTAAAATTATCCACGACAGCAATGCTACTTTTTTTTTGCGTATCTCCATGGTCTGTTTCCATATCTGTTCCTCTATTTCCACCTGGCTACTAGGAGGCTCACAGTATAATCTTATTACAGTGACTGCACCTTTTTTTCATTCCTGATTACTGGCCATATTGCCTCACTGGATGAGCAATCCAAGATATCCTCTCTTAATACTACTGTGACATTCTCATCAATCGGTAACACTTCGCTGCCATGGCTTTTACAACTCTCCCTTTCTCGTCTGAAACATCTAAACCAAGGAAGTTGAGCTGCTCGTCCTGCCCACTCAACAATGTTTCTGAAATAGCGACCACATTTTCATCTCATCTATTCATAAAGCTCATCCCTATCTTACTTGTTGCACTCCTTGAATTAAAGGAAACTCACCTGAGACTTCATGTTTGGAACAGTGACTCAGCATTTTGCACTGATATTCACAGTGCCAGAGACATGTAGGGATATGGTCGGGGTCTACGTGGGAGGGTCGGTGTAGACAGAGTGTGTTGTTATCTCAATAAATACCTTAGAATACAGTTTGTTGCGCAGTCGCAAGTGTATATGGTTTAAAACATAATCTCTTTGATCAGTGCACCTGACTACTCACAACATACATTGTTTTATCAAGAACTCCTTCTATCAAAGTGCAGATTTTAGCAAACTTCTTGGTACATGTTCGATATAAACCCTTCCGTCACAAAGCAGGCTGTCGAAAATTACAGTTTTGGTTATTCTACAAAGCACGCATTTGATGCAGCTGTATTAGACTACTCAGTTTTGATATATTTTAAATAAACAATCCTTGATCGAAGTGCAGTCTCTAACCCATTCCCCAAGTGTATTGTTTTAGATATATTACCCTAAATCAGAGTGCAGTCTATAATTCACATGTCAGTATAATTCATTCTACATGCACCCGTTGATCTGAGTGCAGGGTGTACCACATTCCCCAGTATATGCTTAAGAATATACACTGAAATTCTGGAAAAGCTTAGCAGGACTGGAGGCATCAATAGGAAATAAAGACAGTTTACAGTTCGTGTCCAGTGACCCTCTTTCAGGACTGGACCCGAAATGTTAAATCTGTTTCCATTCCACAGGTGGTTCTGATTTCAGCATCTTCAGATCTTTGGTTGTTTTGTATAACTTCATCAAACACAGTGCGGCCTGCCCAAGTCTATGCTGACATATGTATGAACCATGCAAATAACGTGCAAAGTATAACTTACTTGCTCTAATGTTTTGTTTCCAGATAAGCTCTTCGACCTGCTTTCATGGTGTAACCCACTTCCCAGTCTGTGTTTTGTTTACGTGAAAACCCCTGGATTAGAGTGCAATCTGTATCACTCTGCCCAGCCTGTGTTGATCTACATGTCAACCTCTCAATCAGAGTACTGTGTATAACTCTCACCTCAGCCTAGTTAGTTTGATATTTCAAGCCGTTGATCGGAGTGCAGCATATATCTCACTCCCCAGTCTATGTTGTTTCAGATATAAAGCACTTGAACAGACTACGGTGTGGAACTGTCTCTCCAGACACAGCAGACTGTAGCAGACTTCCCAGCAGAAGTGGTTTTAGATGCAAGTTCCTTGATCATAACTGAGTCTAGCTCTTGCCACTCTGTTGTTTACAACATCAATCCGTTAATTAATGTATTGTTTCCCCTTCTCTGTTGCTTTAAGGATAAGTTCCTCAATCGGAGTTTAATAAACAGAACTTTTTCTAACTATTTAATCCCCCGATCAACTTCCAGTTTGTATCACACACTTCAGTATATGTTTGAAAAACAGAAGTTACTGGAAACTCTTAGCAGGTCTGGCAGCGTCTGTGAAGAGGAAGCAGAGTCGGCATTTCAGATCCATGAGCCGCCGACAGAACTGGACCCAAAACGTTAAGTCTGCCTTCTTTGCACAGGTGATGCCAGGCCTGTTGAGCTTTTCCAGCTATTCTTCTTTTTCTTTCTCTTTCCCAGAATTTACATTTCTTTAGCTTTTATACATAACGACATCCATCAGTGTACAGTATACTATTCTCGCTCGTCTATTTTGTCTTTATGTACAAGTCCTTCGAATAGAGTGCTGTTTGCAACTCAATTGCTGGAATGTTTTGTTGTCGATCGCAGTGCAGTGTGTAACTCGCTCTCCGGTCTCTGTTATTTTACATGTAAACCCCTCGATCAGTGTTCAATGTGCAACTCACCCCTCAGTCTGTTGTTTTACATATAAACCTCCCGATTAGAGTGCAGTCTGTAATTCTCTTCCCAGTTTGTGATGTTTGTATATAAACCCGTCAACTAGACATCTGTTTGTGAGTCTGTTCTCTCACTGTTCTGACACAGGCAGAGCGACTGAAGACACTGATGGAGGCTGACAAGGAGAGGTTGGTTCCACAACAACATTGACGGTGTTAAACTGTTTGAGAGCAGCATCCCTCGAGGACAGTGAGATGGAGAGCAGCGATGTGATCAATATCCAGTTATGCTCCTCCTGAACAATATCAAGAAAGAGTGCTCTGCCAGTGGAAGTGGGGACGGGGGCGAACATTGTACATATTGACATTGAACCCTCATAATGTCCCAGCTCTGATGGTTCCTGCAGTCAAATAGCAACATGCTTTGGCTCCCTGTGTTGCGTTCAGTCAGAATTCTTCTGCTTGTAATTAATTCCACAGAGCTTTGATCATCACAACATATTGTTGATTCATATAGAGAAATGTTGTCTTGGTTTGTACCAGCTAGAAAATGAACCCCTCCTCTACTTTTTTTAAACTCAACGTAAAGCTCCTGCTTCAGTGTCCACTCGCAATACAGTTACAGCACAAGTTCACAGACAGGATAAATCTCCTGCTCAACAGTGTGAGACTCGCCGTCTTAAATTCCATTGGATTGGTCAATATGAGGAAACCTTCTAAGACTGCAGTGCTAGGTAGACCCCCAATGCCATTAGAATGACAATAACTTTCCAGATCAGGATGGTGTGTGGCTGGAGGGAAACTTGCTGGGGTAATATTTCAAGTTGAATATTTTCCATCAACCACCACTCGTTGCCTTCTTTCAGAAAGCCAGTTGATTAACGAAACTGCGATATCACCCTCAATTCTATGCCTCTGCATTTTCTCCAACAGTCTACCACGTGGAACCTTATCAAAAGCTTTACTGAAGTCCATGTATGCCTCATCAACTGCCCTACTGCCATCTACATGCTTGGTCACCTTCTCAAAAAAACCTTCATGTGGTTTGTGAGATACGACCTGCCCTTGACAAAACCATGTTGACTCTGTGATATCAAATTGTTGCTTGCGAGATGGTTATAAATCTTATCTCTTATAATCCTTTCTAAAACCAGGCTTAATGGTCTTTCATTACCTGGTAGGTATGTCCCTGTC
Source organism: Hemiscyllium ocellatum (assembly GCF_020745735.1). Classification (NCBI taxonomy): domain Eukaryota; kingdom Metazoa; phylum Chordata; class Chondrichthyes; order Orectolobiformes; family Hemiscylliidae; genus Hemiscyllium; species Hemiscyllium ocellatum. The sequence goes on from NW_026867567.1 coordinate 245,692, forward strand.
AGGCAGGGAGGAAGTGATCAGGTGAGGGATCCGTGGTTTACCACAGAAATTTCATCTCTTGGTGATCTGAAGGAGGAGGCTTATGTGTTGATGAGGCGATGGAGAGTTACCGATCACCTAGGAAGGATTTAAAGAGACGATTAAGAAGAGCAAATAGAAGACTCGAGCAGACTTTAGCAAATAGAATAAAGGGGAACCCAAAAGCTTTTGATAGGTATGTGAGGACTAAAAGGATGATTAGTGTAGGAATAGGGTCAGTCAAAGTCAGAAGGCGAAGTGAGGACCCTGTGGAGATCAGAGAGATGCTAAGCGAACATTTCTCATCAGTTTTTACTCAAGAAAAAGAGAATATTGCAGAGGAAAAGAAAGAGGTCCACGGTATTAGGCGAGAAAGGATCGGGGTTAGTTACGATCAGGTGCTATTAATTCGAGAAGGAGTGAAAGTGGACAAGTCCCCTGAGCCGCATGGAATTCATCTGAGGATTCTCTGGAAAGCTAGCGAGGAGATAGCAGAGCCTTTGGCTTTGATATTTCAGTCGTCATTGTCTACAGGTTTGGTACGAGAGGATTCGAGGATGGCGCATGTTGTGCCCTTGTTCAAGAAGTACAGTAGAGATGACCCAGGTAATTATAGGCCTGTCTGTTGCAGGAAAGGGTTTGGGAAGGATTACAATAGGTAAGATTTATAATCATCAAGCAAGCAACAATTTGATTTCAGATCGTCAACGTGGTTTTGTCAAGGGCGGATTGTGTGTCAGAAATCTCATTGCGTTTGTCGAGAAGGTGACCAAGCATGTAGATGAGGGTAGGACAGTTGACGTGGTATAACATGGATTTCAGTAAAGTCTTTGATAAGGTTCCACGTGGTAGGCTGTTGGAGAAAATGCAAAGGCATGGAATTGAGGGTGATTTAGCCGTTTGGATTATAAACTGGCTTTCTGAAAGATGGTTGATGGAAAATATTCAGCCTGGAGTCTGGTTACTACAGCCACAAGGATCTGTTTTGGGACCACTGCTGTTTGTCATTTTTATCAATGACTTAGACACAGGCATAGGCGGATGGACTAGCAAATTCGTGGGCGACACTAAAGTCGGTGGAGTAGTGGGCAGTTTGGAAGAATGTTACAGGTTGCAGGGGTACTTGGATAAACTGCAGTGTTGGATAGTTGGCAAATGGAGTTCAATGCAGCTAAATGTGAGTTGATGCACTTTGGGAAGAATAACAGGAAAGCAGTGTACTGGGACAATGGAAAGATTCTTGGTAGTGCAGATATGCAGAGGCATCTTGGAGTCCATGTAGCTAGATTCCTGGAAGTTACCACCCAGGTGGATAGTGGTGTTAAGAAGGCATATGGTTTAGATTAGATTACTTACAGTGTCGAAACAGGCCCTTCGGCCCAAAAAGTCCACAACAACCCTCCGAAGAGAAACCCATCCAGACCCATTCCCACATAATTACCCCTTCACCTAACATTGCGGGCAATTTAAATTAGATTTGATTTGTTTACTTACAGTGTGGAAACAGGCCCTTCGGCCCAACAACACCACACCGACCCGCCACCCACCCAGACCCATTCCCCTACACCTCACACTACGGGCAATTTAGCATGGCCAATTCACCTAACCTGCACATTTTTGGACTGTGGGAGGAAACCGGAGCACCTGGAGAATATCCACGCAGAAACGGGGAGAATGTGCAAACTCCACACAAACAGTTGCCTTTGGTGGGAATTGAACCCGGTTCTCTGGTGCACTGTTAACCACTGTGCCACTGTACCGTGGTGTGTTAGGTTTCATTCGTAGAGGGATTGAGTTCCGGAGTGCAATATCATGCTGCAACTATACAAAATGTTAGTGCCGGCACACTTGGAATATTGTGTACAGTTCTGGTCGCCGTATTTTAGGAAGGATGTGGGAACATTGGAAAAGGTGCAGAGGAGATTTACCAGGATGTTGCCTGGTCTGGAGGGAAGGTCTTACAAAGAAAGGCTGAGAGACTTGGGTCCGTACTCATTGGAAAGAAGGGATTTGATAGAGACGCACAAGATGATCAGAGGATTAGATAGGATAGGCAGTGGAGGCCTTTTTCCTAGGATGATGACGTCAGCTTGAATGAGGGGGCATAACTACAAATTGACTGGTGATAGATTTAAGACAGATATCAAAGGTAGGTTCTTTACGCAGAGAGTGGTAAGGTCATGGAATGCCCTACCTGGCAACTTAGTTAACACAGCCACATTAGGGAGGTTCAAACAATCCTTTGATAAGCACATGGGTGATGATGGGATAATGTATGGGGGACAAGCTGAGAATAGTTCCCAGGTCGAAGGGTCTATTTAAGGAACACATATTGCGTGTCATAGAACGTAGAACAGTACAGCGCAGAACAGGCCCTTCTGCCCAGGATGTTGCACCAACCTGTGAACTATTCTCAGCTCTTCCCCTTACACTATCTCAAAATCATCCCTGTGTTTATCTAAGGATTGTTTAAATCTCACTAATGTGGCTGAATCGACTACATTAGCAGGTAGGGTATTTCACACCTTTACCACTCTCTGTGTAATGAAATTGCCTCTGATATGTGTCTTAAATCTATCACCCCTCAATTTGAAGTTATGCCCCCTCGTACACGCTGATGTCATCATCCTCGGAAAAATAATTCCACAGTCTGCCCGATCTAATCCTCTGATCATCTTTTATGTCTCTATCAGGCTGAACAATGATTTCTGGCAGCCTTCTCTGTTGCTGATGTATTTTTCACAGAGCTCAGCCCAGCTCTCCCCTTTACTTTAAAATGTTTGGGAACTTTCTGGGTTTTGTATAGTATTTTAGGTGATGATGATTTGTTTTTTTAATCCAACATACCTCCTCTTTAATACTCTACGTCCTAGAGTGTCACCCTGGGTGAGTAGAAATTGGTCAGACCTTAAAGACAACGCACCAATTACCAGACGCCAGCACAAGCACATCATGTGCCTGGAGAGACTGTGCATTGTCCCCTGAAAGGGAAAATAACAAGGCAGGAGTAGGGCAAATCGAAACATAGAGGTATGCAATACACAGCGTGCAGGCACAACGCTAGATTCAAACAGTCCCGACCCTTCCGATAGAGACATTGTGCATCTATCTACCTGCTGCTAGACCATGCCTGCTCTCATTGCATCGGTTATTGTTCGAACCTCCACGTGTTGACACACTGGGCCTCTACCCGGCGCCACAGACGACCGAGCGATCCTGACTGTCCGTTCATCTGCTCCTGCCTCACCCCTCTGCTCTTCCCTGTCTGCCTGGGCTGCAACCGGTCTTATTCGGCAAACCAACTTCTGACCGTGCTCTCCCCTCTGTTAACCTTCCCTGCAGGCTACATTGTGTTCTTCCTGAATATCCCTTAGTATCTTCTACTGCACTTTAACTTGTTTCCCCAAATGGCTGATCTCCACCTCCTATGGCATGTTCAGTGCTCTTGGCTTCTGTGACCTGACACTGCAGTTGTTCCAAATGGTTTCTGTACCTTTCCCCTGTCTTACATCTCTTTTGTCTATCTTGCTGCAGGTTTGTGTAAAGCATTTCTAACGCACTGGTCTCCTGCTGGAGCCCTCCTCTGACACCCTTTACTGTGCTTTCGGTTCCTTGGCTTTCTTATCCTGTTTCCACCCCTGTCCCTGAAGGCAGAGGAGTCAGATTATGCTCCTTCTATTTGCTGTCAGTGTATTCGCTTGTCAAGAGAAAGAAGAAGGCTCATGTTAGCATGAGGATGAAGGCTCGGTTAGGGCATTTGACAGTAACAAGTTCGCCAGTTAAGAAACCTAAAGGGAGAGCTACGAAGACCCAGGAGGGGACATGCCTTTGGCAGGTAGGATCAACGAATGCCCTGAAGATTTTTATAGGTATACGAGGAACAAAGGAATGTTACAGCAAGGTTAGAGCCAATCAGGGATAGCAGTGGGAAGTTGTGCATGGTGTCTGACGAGATAGGGGAAGCACTAAATGAAGACTTTTCATAAGTATTCTCACTGCAAAAAGACAAGTTGTCGAGGAGAATACTGAGGAGCAGGCTAATAGACTCGGCGGGATTGAAGTTTACAGGTAGAAGGAGTTAGCAATTGTGCATTGAGTTCAAATAGCATGTCCCCTGCATTGAATTAGATTTATACGAGGATTCCCTGGGAAGCCAGGGAGGAGATTACCAAACCTTTGGCTTTGATCTTCATGCCATCGTTGCGTACAGGAATAGTGCCGGAAAACTGGAGGATAGCAAATCTGTCCACTTGTTCAATTAGGTAAGTAAAGACAACCCTTACGGTAATTAGAGACCGTGAGCCTTCCTTCGATTGTGGCTAAAATGTGGAAAATGTTGTCAGGAATTGATAATAAATACTTCTAGACAGGAATAAATCGACAAGGTACAGTCAACACGGTTTTTGGAAGGGTAAGTCGTGCCTCAAAAACATTATTGAATTCATTGAGATGGTGACCAAACAGGTGGTTGAGGAGAAAGCGGTTGATGTGGTGCATGTGGATATTACTAAAGTGTTTGATACGGTTCTCCACGGTGTGTTATTGCAAGGATTGAGGGTGGTTTTGCTGTTTGGATCAGACATTGTCTGGCTGAAAGAAGACAGAGTGCAATGATTGATGGGAAATGTTCAACGCGGAATTCAGTTACACGTGGTGCAGCGCAAAGATCTGTCTTCAGGATACTTCTTGGTCATTTTTATAAATGAGGGAGTAGACGGATGGGTTACTAAATTTGCGAATGACACTAAGATTGGTGAAGCTGTGGATAATGCTTACGAACGTTAGAGGTTACAGGGAGACATAGATAAGCTGCCTATCTGGGCTGAGGGGTGGCAAGT